>NW_026893889.1:0-295972 GCF_032452875.1 Bos javanicus
CTGATCACGTGACTGATCATGCACTGATCACATGACTGATCATGCACTGATCACGTGACTGATCATGCACTGATCACGTGGCTTATCATCACTGATCATGTGACTGATCATGCGCTGATCATGTTTGGTATCATACACTGATCATGTGCCTCTGGAGGCAATGAACATAGAGCTGAGTAGGCACGAATCAGTCAGCAGGCAATAATCATGGAACTCAGCTGTGAGGAAATCATGTGCTCAGCTGGCAATAATCAAGCAGATGAGCAGGCAGGAATGCGCAGCACAGCTGGCAATTGTCAAGCAGATGACAGGCAGGAATCGTGCAGCTCAGCTGGCAATTGTCAAGCAGATGAGCAGACAGTAATCACGCAGCTCAGCAGGCAGATCACGTGACTGAGCATGCACTGTTCACGTGGCTGATCACACACTGATCATGACTGATCATGCACTGATCATGGCACTCATGCACTGATCACGTGCTGATCATACACTGATCACGTAACTGATCATGCACTGATCACGTGGCTATCATGCACTGATCACGTGGCTGATCATGCACTGATCACGTGGCTATCATATGCTACTCACGTGACTGATCATGCACTGATCACGTGGCTGATCATGCACTGATCACGTGACTGATCATGCACTGATCACGTGACTGATCATGCACTGATCACGTGGCTATCATGCACTGCTCACGTGGCTGATCATGCAATGATCACGTGGCTACCATGTACTGGTCACGTGACTGATCATGCACTGATCACGTAATTGATCATGCACTGATCACGTGGCTGATCATGCACTGATCACGTGACTGATCATGCACTGATCACGTGACTGATCATGCACTGATCACGTGGCTATCATGCACTGATCACGTGGCTGATCATGCACTGATCACGTGACAATCATGCACTGATCACGTGACTGATCAGACTGTGCGTGGCTATCATGCACTGATCACGTGGCTATCATGCACTGATCACGTGACTGATCATGCACTGATCACGTGACTGATCATGCACTGATCACGTGGTATCATGCACTGATCACGTGGCTGATCATGCACTGATCACGTGGCTGATCATGCACTGATCACGTGGCTGATCATGCACATGCTCACGTAGCTGATCATGCACACATCACGTGGCTATCATGCACTGATCACGTGGCTGATCATGCACTGATCACGTGGCTAACACATGTACTGAGTGCATGCTGATCATGCACTGATCACGTGATTGATCATGCACTGATCACGTGGCTGATCATGCACTGATCACGTGACTGATCATGCACTGATCACGTGACTGATCATGCACTGATCACGTGGCTATCATGCACTGTGCGTAGTGACTGCCACACACTGTCACGTGCACTGATCATGCACTGATCACGTGACTGATCATGCACTGATCACGTGGCTGATCATGCACTGATCACGTGGCTATCATGCACTGATCACGTGGCTGATCATGCACTATCACGTGACTGATCATGCACTGATCACGTGGCTATCATGCACTGATCACGTGGCTGATCATGCACTGATCACGTGGCTGATCATGCACTGATCACGTGGCTGATCATGCACTGATCACGTGACTGATCATGCACTGATCACGTGGCTATCATGCACTGATCACGTGGCTGATCATGCACTGATCACGTGACTGATCATGCACTGATCACGTGGCTATCATGCACTGATCACATGACTGATCATGCACTGATCACGTGGCTGATCATGCACTGATCACGTGACTGATCATGCACTGATCACGTGACTGATCATGCACTGATCACGTGACTGATCATGCACTGATCACGTGGCTATCATGCACTGATCACGTGGCTGATCATGCACTGATCACGTGACTGATCATGCACTGATCACGTGGCTATCATGCACTGATCACTGGCTGATCATGCACTGATCACGTGGCTGATCATGCACTGATCACGTGACTGATCATGCACTGATCACGTGGCTATCATGCACTGATCACGTGACTGATCATGCACTGATCACGTGGCTGATCATGCACTGATCACGTGACTGATCATGCACTGATCACGTGGCTATCATGCACTGATCACGTGGCTGATCATGCACTGATCACGGACTGATCATGCACTGATCACGTGGCTATCATGCACTGATCGTGGCTGATCATGCATGATCACGTAGCTACCATCATGCTGATCACGTGACTGATCATGCATCACGTGACTGATCATGCACTGATCACGTGACTGATCATGCACTGATCACGTGGCTGATCATGCACTGATCACGTGGCTATCATGCACTGATCACGTGGCTGATCATGCACTGATCACGTGGCATCATGCACTGATCACGTGACTGATCATGCACTGATCACGTGACTGATCATGCACTGATCACGTGACTTATCATGCACTGATCATGTGACTGATCATGTGCTGATCATGTTTGCTATCATACACTGATCATGTGCCTCTGGAGGCAATAAACAAAGAGCTGAGTAGGCACGAATCAGTCAGCAGGCAATAATCATGGAACTCAGCTGTGAGAATCATGCTGCTCAGCTGGCAATAATCAAGCAGCTGAGCAGGCAGGAATTACGCAGCACAGCTGGCAATTGTCAAGCAGATGACAGGCAGGAATCGTGCAGCTCAGCTGGCAATTGTCAAGCAGATGAGCAGACAGTAATCACGCAGCTCAGCAGGCCCTGATCACGTGACTGAGCATGCACTGTTCACGTGGCTGATCATACACTGATCACGTGACTGATCATGCACTGATCACGTGGCTATCATGCACTGATCACGTGGCTGATCATGCACTGATCACGTGGCTGATCATGCACTGATCACGTGGCTGATCATGCACTGATCACGTGACTGATCATGCACTGATCACGTGGCTATCATGCACTGATCACGTGGCTGATCATGCACTGATCACGTGGACTGATCATGCACTGATCACGTGACTATCATGCACTGATACATGACTCCACATGCACTGATCACGTGGCTGATCATGCACTGATCACGTGACTGATCATGCACTGATCACGTGACTGATCATGCACTGATCACGTGACTGATCATGCACTGATCACGTGGCTATCATGCACTGATCACGTGGCTGATCATGCACTGATCACGATAATGCACTGATCACTGGCTGATCATGCACTGATCACGTGGCTATCATGCACTGATCACGTGGCTGATCATGCACTGATCACGTGACTGATCATGCACTGATCACTATATCATGCACTGATCACATGACTGATCATGCACTGATCACGTGGCTGATCATGCACTGATCACGTGACTGATCATGCACTGATCACGTGGCTATCATGCACTGATCACGTGGCTGATCATACACTGATCACGAACTGATCATGCACTGATCACGTGGCTATCATGCACTGATCACGTGGCTGATCATGCACTGATCACGTGACTGATCATGCACTGATCACGTGGCTATCATGCACTGATCACGTGGCTGATCATGCACTGATCACGTAGCTACCATGTACTGATCACGTGACTGATCATGCACTGATCAGTGACTGATCATGCACTGATCACGTGGCTATCATGCACTGATCACGTGGCTGATCATGCACTGATCACGTGACTGATCATGCACTGATCACGTGACTGATCATGCACTGATCACGTGGCTATCATGCACTGATCACGTGGCTGATCATGCACTGATCACGTGGCTTCATGCACTGATCACGTGACTGATCATGCACTGATCACGTGGCTGATGCTGATACCGTGACTGATCATGGACTGATCACGTGACTATCATGCACTGATCACGTGACTTAATGCACTGATCATGTGACTGATCATGCACTGATCATGTTTGCTATCATACACTGATCATGTGCCTCTGGAGGCAATAAACAAAAGCTGACAGGCTCCAATTCATAAAGTTCCTTGTCATTCTTCCCTTTAACTTCCAGCTGAGTCTCCATCTGCTGAACCCACCACGCTTACTAATTATGCCTGGGCTGCTAAGACCCACTCGAGAAGGTGTCTAGGGTGAGGCACCTCGCTATTCGAGAGGGCGCCTGCGGCCTACGTAAGTGGTGCAAACTTCTTGTCTTGAAGTTTGATTGGTCTTCCGCGTAAACCAAGCTACTCAGTCTTTTCTCCACCGAATTTTCTGACTGATCATGCACTATTCTTGACATCTCTGATCATGCATATCATGTGACTGATCATGCACTGATCATGTTTGGTGGTCCCCGGCAGGTGGCGACCGAACAGGGACCTCAGGAGGCAATACTCAAAGAGCTGAGCAGACACGAACCACGCAATCAGCAGGCAATAAGCATGGAGCTCAGCAGTGACGAATCATGCTGCTCAACTGGCAATAATCAAGCACGTGACCAGGCAGGAATCACGCAGCTCAGCTAGCAATTGTCAAGCAGATGAGCGACAGGAATCACGCAGCTCAGATGGCAATTGTCATGCAGATGAGCCGCAGGAATCACGCAGCTCAGCAGGCCCTGATCACGTGACTCTGCAGGCACTGATCACCTGGCTGATCAAGTCCAGATCACGTGATCGAGCATGCACTGATCACGTGGCTATCATGCACTGATGACGTGACTGCGCATGCACTGATGACGTGGCTGATCGGGCACTGATCACATGGCTTACCGCGCACTGATCACGTGTTTATCAGGCAATGATCAGTGACTGCAGGCGCTGATCATGGGACTGTGCACGCACTGATCACGTGGCTATCATGCACTGATCACGTGACTGGCGCATGCACTGATGACGTGGCTGTTCGGCACTGATCACGTGTTTATCAGGCAGCGATCAGTGACTGACAGGCGCTGATCAGGGGACTGTGCACGCACTGATCAGGTGGCTGATCAGGAACTGACCACCTGACCGCGCATGCAGTGATCACGTGGCTGGTCGTTCACTGATCACGTGTTTATCATACGGTGATCACGTGACTGAGAGGCGCTGATCACGTGACTGTGCCGTCAGTGATCACGTGGCTGAGCAGGCACTGATATCGTGACTGAGCATGCACTGATCATGTGGCTGATCATGCACTGATCACGTGGCTGATCATGCATACGTGGCTGATCATGCCTGATCACGGGATGATCTGCACTGATCCACGTGGATCATGCACTGATCACTGGCTATCAAAACTGATCTGGCTGTCTGCACTTCACGTGCTCTCATGCACTGATCACTTACTGTCCCCCACCATCACTGGCTATCATGCACTGAGTCACGTCTGATCATGCAATGATCACGTACTACCATGTACTGGTCACTGATCTCCACTGAGCACGTGACTGATCATGCACTTCACGTGGCTGATCAGCACTGATCACGTGACTGGTCATGCACTGATCAGTGGCGATCTGCGCTATCAGTGGCTGACTCATCTGTCTGATCCACCGATCTTCCACTGATCCATACTATCATCTTGATCACATGACTATCATACTGATCACCTGGCTTATCTCCATTGATTACTGATCATGTGCTGGTCATGTTTGTTCGACCTGATCAGTTGGAGGCAATGGTCAAAGAGCTGAGTAGGCACGAACAGTCAGCAGGCAATAATCATGGAGCTCAGCAGTGACGAATCATGCTGCTCAGCTGGCAATAATCAAGCAGCTGAGCAGGCAGGAATCACGCAGCACAGCTGGCAATTGTCAAGCAGATGACAGGCAGGAATCACGCAGCTCAGCTGGCAATTGTCAAGCAGATGAGCCGACAGGAATCACGCAGCTCAGCAGGCCTGATCACGTGACAGCATGCACTGCACGTGGCTGATCATCACGATCACGTGACTGAGCATGCACTGATCACGTGGCTATCATGCACTGATCACGTGGCTGATCGCACTGATCACGTGGCTGATCATGCACTGATCACGTGGCTATCATGCACTGATCACGTGACTGATCATGCACTGATCACGTGGCTATCTGCACTGATCATGGCTGATCATGCACTGATCACGGGACTGATCATGCACTGATCACGTGCTATCATGCACTGATCACGTGGCTGCGCACTGATCACGTGGCTATCATGCACTGATCACGTGACTGATCATGCACTGATCACGTGTTTTCCAATCACGTGATCAGTGATCAGTGACAGGCGCTGATCAGGGGACTGTGCACGCACTGATCAGGTGGCTGATCAGGAACTGACCACCTGACCGCATGCAGTGATCACGTGGCTGGTCGTTCACTGATCACGTGTTTATCATAATGATCACGTGACTGATCAGGCGCTGATCACGTGACTGTGCGTCAGTGATCACGTGGCTGAGCATGCACTGATATCGTGACTGAGCATGCACTGATCATGTGCCGGGAGCCGGGGAGGCATTCCACTCTGGACAAAGGTCATGAGGAAGGAGGCTCGGCATACGCAAATGCGGGATCGAGCCTCAGGAGTCCACCCGGATATTCTCGAGCATCTCCCCCAAAAAAACCGGAGTCTGCCTACTGTATTGCTTTGTGCTCTCACCTCTGATTTCACTGGGGGCTGTCCCCCACCACCATCTCGCTCTCTCTGTCAAAGAGTTAACTTACAGCTCCAATTCATAAAGTTCCTTGTCATTCTTCCCTTTAACTTCCAGCTGAGTCTCCATCTGGAGCGCGGAACCCACCACGCTTACTAATTATGCCTGGGCTGCTAAGACCCACTCGAGAAGGTGTCTAGGGTGAGGCACCTTTCGCTATTCGAGAGGCGCCTGCGGCTCGTAAGTGGTGCAAACTTCTTGTCTTGAAGTTTGATTGGTCTTCCGCGTAAACCAAGCTACTCAGTCTCTTTTCTCCACCGAATTTTCCTACCAGGCTCTCCTCATACTATTATTCTTGACATCTCTGATTAGCATATAAATAGTCGCCTAGGCCATCTCTCCTTCGAATACCCTGGATCAGTTGGGGCTGGTCCCCGGCAGGTGGCGACCGAACAGGGACCTCAGGAGGCAATACTCAAAGAGCTGAGCAGACACGAACCACGCAATCAGCAGGCAATAAGCATGGAGCTCAGCAGTGACGAATCATGCTGCTCAACTGGCAATAATCAAGCATGACCAGGCAGGAATCACGCAGCTCAGCTGGCAATTGTCATGCAGATGAGCCGGCAGGAATCACGCAGCTCAGCAGGCCCTGATCACGTGACTCTGCAGGCACTGATCACGTGGCTGATCAAGTCCAGATCACGTGACTGAGCATGCACTGATCACGTGGCTATCATGCACTGATGACGTGACTGACATGCACTGATGACGTGGCTGATCGGGCACTGATCACATGGCTCATCATGCACTGATCACGTGTTTATCAGGCAATGATCAGTGACTGACAGGCGCTGATCATGGGACTGTGCAAGCACTGATCACGTGGCTATCATGCACTGATCACGTGACTGCGCATGCACTGATGACGTGGCTTCGGGCACTGATCACGTGTTTATCAGGCAGTGATCAGTGACTGACAGGCGCTGATCAGGGGACTGTCACGCACTGATCAGGTGGCTGATCAGGAACTGACCACCTGACTGTCATGCAGTGATCACGTGGCTGGTCGTTCACTGATCACGTGTTTATCATACGGTGATCACATGACTGAGAGGCGCTGATCACGTGACTGTGCCGTCAGTGATCACGTGGCTGAGCAGGCACTGATATCATGACTGAGCATGCACTGATCATGTGCCGGGAGCAGGGAAGGCATTCCACTCTGGACAAAGGTAATGAGGAAGGAGGCTGGCATACGCAAATGCGGGATCGAGCCTCAGGAGTCCACCCGGATATTCTCGAGCATCTCCCCCCCAAAAAAACCAGAGTCTGCCTACTCTATTGCTTTGTGCTCTCACCTCTGATTTCACTGGGGGCTGTCCCCCACCACCATCTCGCTCTCTCTGTCAAAGAGGTAACTTACAGCTCCAATTCATAAAGTTCCTTGTCATTCTTCCCTTTAACTTCCAGCTGAGTCTCCATCTGGAGCGCGGAACCCACCACGCTTACTAATTATGCCTGGGCTGCTAAGACCCACTCGAGAAGGTGTCTAGGGTGAGGCACCTTTCGCTATTCGAGAGGGCGCCTGCGCCTACGTAAGTGGTGCAAACTTCTTGTCTTGAAGTTTGATTGGTCTTCCGCAAACCAAGCTACTCAGTCTCTTTTCTCCACCGAATTTTCCTACTGAGCTCTCCTCATACTATTATTCTTGACATCTCTGATTAGCATATAAATAGTCGCCTAGGCCATCTCTCCTTCGAATACCCTGGATCAGTTGGGGCTGGTCCCCGGCAGGTGGCGACCGAACAGGGACCTCAGGAGGCAATACTCAAAGAGCTGAGCAGACACGAACCACGCAATCAGCAGGCAATAAGCATGGAGCTCAGCAGTGACGAATCATGCTGCTCAACTGGCAATAATCAAGCACGTGACCAGGCAGGAATCACGCAGCTCAGCTGGCAATTGTCAAGCAGATGAGCCGACAGGAATCACGCAGCTCAGCTGGCAATTGTCATGCAGATGAGCCGGCAGGAATCACGCAGCTCAGCAGGCCCTGATCACGTGACTCTGCAGGCACTGATCACGTGGCTGATCAAGTCCAGATCACGTGACTGAGCATGCACTGATCATGGCTATCATGCACTGATCACGTGACTGCGCATGCACTGATGACGTGGCTGATCGGGCACTGATCACGTGTTTATCAGGCAGTGATCAGTGACTGACAGGCGCTGATCAGGGGACTGTGCATGCACTGATCAGGTGGCTGATCAGGAACTGACCACCTGACTGCGCATGCAGTGATCACGTGGCTGGTCGTTCACTGATCACGTGTTTATCATACGGTGATCACGTGACTGAGAGGCGCTGATCACGTGACTGTGCCGTCAGTGATCACGTGGCTGAGCAGGCACTGATATCGTGACTGAGCATGCACTGATCATGTGCCGGGAGCCGGGGAGGCATTCCACTCTGGACAAAGGTCATGAGGAAGGAGGCTCGGCATACGCAAATGCGGGATCGAGCCTCAGGAGTCCACCCGGATATTCTCGAGCATCTCCCCCAAAACCCGAGTCTGCCTACTGTATTGCTTTGTGCTCTCACCTCTGATTTCACTGGGGGCTGTCCCCCACCACCATCTCGCTCTCTCTGTCAAAGAGTTAACTTACAGCTCCAATTCATAAAGTTCCTTGTCATTCTTCCCTTTAACTTCCAGCTGAGTCTCCATCTGGAGCGCGGAACCCACCACGCTTACTAATTATGCCTGGGCTGCTAAGACCCACTCGAGAAGGTGTCTAGGGTGAGGCACCTTTCGCTATTCGAGAGGGCGCCTGCGGCCTACGTAAGTGGTGCAAACTTCTTGTCTTGAAGTTTGATTGGTCTTCCGCGTAAACCAAGCTACTCAGTCTCTTTTCTCCACCGAATTTTCCTACTGAGCTCTCCTCATACTATTATTCTTGACATCTCTGATTAGCATATAAATAGTCGCCTAGGCCATCTCTCCTTCGAATACCCTGGATCAGTTGGGGCTGGTCCCCGGCAGGTGGCGACCGAACAGGGACCTCAGGAGGCAATACTCAAAGAGCTGAGCAGACACGAACCACGCAATCAGCAGGCAATAAGCATGGAGCTCAGCAGTGACGAATCATGCTGCTCAACTGGCAATAATCAAGCACGTGACCAGGCAGGAATCACGCAGCTCAGCTGGCAATTGTCATGCAGATGAGCCGGCAGGAATCACGCAGCTCAGCAGGCCCTGATCACGTGACTCTGCAGGCACTGATCACGTGGCTGATCAAGTCCAGATCACGTGACTGAGCATGCACTGATCACGTGGCTATCATGCACTGATGACGTGACTGCGCATGCACTGATGACGTGGCTGATCGGGCACTGATCACATGGCTCATCATGCACTGATCACGTGTTTATCAGGCAATGATCAGTGACTGACAGGCGCTGATCATGGGACTGTGCACGCACTGATCACGTGGCTATCATGCACTGATCACGTGACTGCGCATGCACTGATGACGTGGCTGTTCGGGCACTGATCACGTGTTTATCAGGCAGTGATCAGTGACTGACAGGCGCTGATCAGGGGACTGTGCACGCACTGATCAGGTGGCTGATCAGGAACTGACCACCTGACCGCGCATGCAGTGATCACGTGGCTGGTCGTTCACTGATCACGTGTTTATCATACGGTGATCACGTGACTGAGAGGCGCTGATCACGTGACTGTGCCGTCAGTGATCACGTGGCTGAGCAGGCACTGATATCGTGACTGAGCATGCACTGATCATGTGCCGGGAGCCGGGGAGGCATTCCACTCTGGACAAAGGTCATGAGGAAGGAGGCTCGGCATACGCAAATGCGGGATCGAGCCTCAGGAGTCCACCCGGATATTCTCGAGCATCTCCCCCAAAAAAACCGGAGTCTGCCTACTGTATTGCTTTGTGCTCTCACCTCTGATTTCACTGGGGGCTGTCCCCCACCACCATCTCGCTCTCTCTGTCAAAGAGTTAACTTACAGCTCCAATTCATAAAGTTCCTTGTCATTCTTCCCTTTAACTTCCAGCTGAGTCTCCATCTGGAGCGCGGAACCCACCACGCTTACTAATTATGCCTGGGCTGCTAAGACCCACTCGAGAAGGTGTCTAGGGTGAGGCACCTTTCGCTATTCGAGAGGGCGCCTGCGGCCTACGTAAGTGGTGCAAACTTCTTGTCTTGAAGTTTGATTGGTCTTCCGCGTAAACCAAGCTACTCAGTCTCTTTTCTCCACCGAATTTTCCTACTGAGCTCTCCTCATACTATTATTCTTGACATCTCTGATTAGCATATAAATAGTCGCCTAGGCCATCTCTCCTTCGAATACCCTGGATCAGTTGGGGCTGGTCCCCGGCAGGTGGCGACCGAACAGGGACCTCAGGAGGCAATACTCAAAGAGCTGAGCAGACACGAACCACGCAATCAGCAGGCAATAAGCATGGAGCTCAGCAGTGACGAATCATGCTGCTCAACTGGCAATAATCAAGCACGTGACCAGGCAGGAATCACGCAGCTCAGCTGGCAATTGTCAAGCAGATGAGCCGACAGGAATCACGCAGCTCAGCTGGCAATTGTCATGCAGATGAGCCGGCAGGAATCACGCAGCTCAGCAGGCCCTGATCACGTGACTCTGCAGGCACTGATCACGTGGCTGATCAAGTCCAGATCACGTGACTGAGCATGCACTGATCACGTGGCTATCATGCACTGATGACGTGACTGCGCATGCACTGATGACGTGGCTGATCATGCACTGATCACGTGTTTATCAGGCAGTGATCAGTGACTGACAGGCGCTGATCAGGGGACTGTGCACGCACTGATCAGGTGGCTGATCAGGAACTGACCACCTGACTGCGCATGCAGTGATCACGTGGCTGGTCGTTCACTGATCACGTGTTTATCATACGGTGATCACGTGACTGAGAGGCGCTGATCACGTGACTGTGCCGTCAGTGATCACGTGGCTGAGCAGGCACTGATATCGTGACTGAGCATGCACTGATCATGTGCCGGGAGCCGGGGAGGCATTCCACTCTGGACAAAGGTCATGAGGAAGGAGGCTCGGCATACGCAAATGCGGGATCGAGCCTCAGGAGTCCACCCGGATATTCTCGAGCATCTCCCCCAAAACCGGAGTCTGCCTACTGTATTGCTTTGTGCTCTCACCTCTGATTTCACTGGGGGCTGTCCCCCACCACCATCTCGCTCTCTCTGTCAAAGAGTTAACTTACAGCTCCAATTCATAAAGTTCCTTGTCATTCTTCCCTTTAACTTCCAGCTGAGTCTCCATCTGGAGCGCGGAACCCACCACGCTTACTAATTATGCCTGGGCTGCTAAGACCCACTCGAGAAGGTGTCTAGGGTGAGGCACCTTTCGCTATTCGAGAGGGCGCCTGCGGCCTACGTAAGTGGTGCAAACTTCTTGTCTTGAAGTTTGATTGGTCTTCCGCGTAAACCAAGCTACTCAGTCTCTTTTCTCCACCGAATTTTCCTACTGAGCTCTCCTCATACTATTATTCTTGACATCTCTGATTAGCATATAAATAGTCGCCTAGGCCATCTCTCCTTCGAATACCCTGGATCAGTTGGGGCTGGTCCCCGGCAGGTGGCGACCGAACAGGGACCTCAGGAGGCAATACTCAAAGAGCTGAGCAGACACGAACCACGCAATCAGCAGGCAATAAGCATGGAGCTCAGCAGTGACGAATCATGCTGCTCAACTGGCAATAATCAAGCACGTGACCAGGCAGGAATCACGCAGCTCAGCTGGCAATTGTCAAGCAGATGAGCCGGCAGGAATCACGCAGCTCAGCAGGCCCTGATCACGTGACTCTGCAGGCACTGATCACGTGGCTGATCAAGTCCAGATCACGTGACTGAGCATGCACTGATCACGTGGCTATCATGCACTGATGACGTGACTGCGCATGCACTGATGACGTGGCTGATCAGGCACTGATCACATGGCTCATCATGCACTGATCACGTGTTTATCAGGCAATGATCAGTGACTGACAGGCGCTGATCATGGGACTGTGCACGCACTGATCACGTGGCTATCATGCACTGATCACGTGACTGCGCATGCACTGATGACGTGGCTGTTCGGGCACTGATCACGTGTTTATCAGGCAGTGATCAGTGACTGACAGGCGCTGATCAGGGACTGTGCACGCACTGATCAGGTGGCTGATCAGGAACTGACCACCTGACTGCGCATGCAGTGATCACGTGGCTGGTCGTTCACTGATCACGTGTTTATCATACGGTGATCACGTGACTGAGAGGCGCTGATCACGTGACTGTGCCGTCAGTGATCACGTGGCTGAGCAGGCACTGATATCGTGACTGAGCATGCACTGATCATGTGCCGGGAGCCGACATGCTGCTCAGCTGGCAATGATCAAGCACTGAGCAGGCAGGAATTACGCAGCACAGCTGGCAATTGTCAAGCAGATGACAGGCAGGAATCACGCAGCTCAGATGGCAATTGTCATGCAGATGAGCTGGCAGGAATCACGCAGCTCAGCAGGCCCTGATCACGTGACTCTGCATGCCCTGATCACGTGGCTGATCATCAGATCACGTGACTGATCATGCACTGATCACGTGGCTATCATGCACTGATCACGTGACTGCGCATGCTCTGATCACGTGGCTGATCATGCACTGATCACGTAGCTGATCATGCACTGATCACGTTGCTGATCATGCACTGATCACGTGGCCATCATGCACTGATCACGTGGCTGATCATGCACTGATCACGTAGCTATCATGCACTGATCACGTGGCTATCATGCACTGATCACGTGGCTGATCATGCGTGACTGATCATGCACTGATCACGTGGCTATCATGCACTGATCACGTGGCTGATCATGCACTGATCACGTGACTGATCATGCACTGATCACGAGCCTGATCAGCAC
The DNA here is from genome assembly GCF_032452875.1 of Bos javanicus. Lineage (NCBI taxonomy): Eukaryota > Metazoa > Chordata > Mammalia > Artiodactyla > Bovidae > Bos > Bos javanicus. The sequence goes on from NW_026893889.1 coordinate 13,540, forward strand.
TGATCACGTGGCTGATCATGCACTGATCACGTGGACTGATCATGCACTGATCACGTGGCTGATCATGCACTGATCACGTGGCTGATCATGCACTGATCACGTGGCTGATCATGCACTGATCACGTGACTGTGCATGCACTGATCACGTGGCTGATCATGCACTGATCACGTGGCTGTCATGCACTGATCACGTGACTGATCATGCACTGATCACGTGGCTGATCATGCACTGATCACGTGGCTGATCATGCACTGATCACGTGGCGATCATGCACTGATCACGTGACTGTCATGCACTGATCACGGGGCTGATCATGCACTGATCAGGTGGCTGATCAGGAACTGACCACCTGACCGCGCATGCAGTGATCACGTGGCTGGTCGTTCACTGATCACGTGTTTATCATACGGTGATCACGTGACTGAGAGGCGCTGATCACGTGACTGTGCCGTCAGTGATCACGTGGCTGAGCAGGCACTGATATCGTGACTGAGCATGCACTGATCATGTGCCGGGAGCCGGGGAGGCATTCCACTCTGGACAAAGGTCATGAGGAAGGAGGCTCGGCATACGCAAATGCGGGATCGAGCCTCAGGAGTCCACCCGGATATTCTCGAGCATCTCCCCCAAAAAACCGGAGTCTGCCTACTGTATTGCTTTGTGCTCTCACCTCTGATTTCACTGGGGGCTGTCCCCCACCACCATCTCGCTCTCTCTGTCAAAGAGTTAACTTACAGCTCCAATTCATAAAGTTCCTTGTCATTCTTCCCTTTAACTTCCAGCTGAGTCTCCATCTGGAGCGCGGAACCCACCACGCTTACTAATTATGCCTGGGCTGCTAAGACCCACTCGAGAAGGTGTCTAGGGTGAGGCACCTTTCGCTATTCGAGAGGGCGCCTGCGGCCTACGTAAGTGGTGCAAACTTCTTGTCTTGAAGTTTGATTGGTCTTCCGTAAACCAAGCTACTCAGTCTCTTTTCTCCACCGAATTTTCCTACTGAGCTCTCCTCATACTATTATTCTTGACATCTCTGATTAGCATATAAATAGTCGCCTAGGCCATCTCTCCTTCGAATACCCTGGATCAGTTGGGGCTGGTCCCCGGCAGGTGGCGACCGAACAGGGACCTCAGGAGGCAATACTCAAAGAGCTGAGCAGACACGAACCACGCAATCAGCAGGCAATAAGCATGGAGCTCAGCAGTGACGAATCATGCTGCTCAACTGGCAATAATCAAGCACGTGACCAGGCAGGAATCACGCAGCTCAGCTGGCAATTGTCAAGCAGATGAGCCGACAGGAATCACGCAGCTCAGCTGGCAATTGTCATGCAGATGAGCCGGCAGGAATCACGCAGCTCAGCAGGCCCTGATCACGTGACTCTGCAGGCACTGATCACGTGGCTGATCAAGTCCAGATCACGTGACTGAGCATGCACTGATCACGTGGCTATCATGCACTGATGACGTGACTGCGCATGCACTGATGACGTGGCTGATCGGGCACTGATCACATGGCTCATCATGCACTGATCACGTGTTTATCAGGCAATGATCAGTGACTGACAGGCGCTGATCATGGGACTGTGCACGCACTGATCACGTGGCTATCATGCACTGATCACGTGACTGCGCATGCACTGATGACGTGGCTGTTCGGGCACTGATCACGTGTTTATCAGGCAGTGATCAGTGACTGACAGGCGCTGATCAGGGGACTGTGCACGCACTGATCAGGTGGCTGATCAGGAACTGACCACCTGACCGCGCATGCAGTGATCACGTGGCTGGTCGTTCACTGATCACGTGTTTATCATACGGTGATCACGTGACTGAGAGGCGCTGATCACGTGACTGTGCCGTCAGTGATCACGTGGCTGAGCAGGCACTGATATCGTGACTGAGCATGCACTGATCATGTGCCGGGAGCCGGGGAGGCATTCCACTCTGGACAAAGGTCATGAGGAAGGAGGCTCGGCATACGCAAATGCGGGATCGAGCCTCAGGAGTCCACCCGGATATTCTCGAGCATCTCCCCCCCAAAACCGGAGTCTGCCTACTGTATTGCTTTGTGCTCTCACCTCTGATTTCACTGGGGGCTGTCCCCCACCACCATCTCGCTCTCTCTGTCAAAGAGTTAACTTACAGCTCCAATTCATAAAGTTCCTTGTCATTCTTCCCTTTAACTTCCAGCTGAGTCTCCATCTGGAGCGCGGAACCCACCACGCTTACTAATTATGCCTGGGCTGCTAAGACCCACTCGAGAAGGTGTCTAGGGTGAGGCACCTTTCGCTATTCGAGAGCGCCTGCGGCCTACGTAAGTGGTGCAAACTTCTTGTCTTGAAGTTTGATTGGTCTTCCGCGTAAACCAAGCTACTCAGTCTCTTTTCTCCACCGAATTTTCCTACTGAGCTCTCCTCATACTATTATTCTTGACATCTCTGATTAGCATATAAATAGTCGCCTAGGCCATCTCTCCTTCGAATACCCTGGATCAGTTGGGGCTGGTCCCCGGCAGGTGGCGACCGAACAGGGACCTCATGAGGCAATACTCAAAGAGCTGAGCAGACACGAACCAGGCAATCAGCAGGCAATAAGCATGGAGCTCAGCAGTGACGAATCATGCTGCTCAACTGGCAATAATCAAGCACGTGACCAGGCAGGAATCACGCAGCTCAGCTGGCAATTGTCAAGCAGATGAGCCGACAGGAATCACGCAGCTCAGCTGGCAATTGACATGCAGATGAGCCGGCAGGAATCACGCAGCTCAGCAGGCCCTGATCACGTGACTCTGTAGGCACTGATCACGTGGCTGATCAAGTCCAGATCACGTGACTGAGTATGCACTAATCACGTGGCTATCATGCACTGATCACGTGACTGCGCATGCACTGATGACGTGGCTGTTCGGGCACTGATCACGTGTTTATCAGGCAGTGATCAGTGACTGACAGGCGCTGATCAGGGGACTGTGCACGCACTGATCAGGTGGCTGATCAGGAACTGACCACCTGACTGCGCATGCAGTGATCACGTGGCTGGTCGTTCACTGATCACGTGTTTATCATAGGGTGATCACGTGACTGAGAGGCGCTGATCACGTGACTGTGCCGTCAGTGATCACGTGGCTGAGCAGGCACTGATATCGTGACTGAGCATGCACTGATCATGTGCCGGGAGCCGGGGAGGCATTCCACTCTGGACAAAGGTCATGAGGAAGGAGGCTCGGCAGACGCAAATGCGGGATCGAGCCTCAGGAGTCCAACCGGATATTCTCGAGCATCTCCCCCCAAAAAAACCGGAGTCTGCCTACTGTATTGCTTTGTGCTCTCACCTCTGATTTCACTGGGGGCTGTCCCCCACCACCATCTCGCTCTCTCTGTCAAAGAGTTAACTTACAGCTCCAATTCATAAAGTTCCTTGTCATTCTTCCCTTTAACTTCCAGCTGAGTCTCCATCTGGAGCGCGGAACCCACCACGCTTACTAATTATGCCTGGGCTGCTAAGACCCACTCGAGAAGGTGTCTAGGGTGAGGCACCTTTCGCTATTCGAGAGGGCGCCTGCGGCCTACGTAAGTGGTGCAAACTTCTTGTCTTGAAGTTTGATTGGTCTTCCGCGTAAACCAAGCTACTCAGTCTCTTTTCTCCACCGAATTTTCCTACTGAGCTCTCCTCATACTATTATTCTTGACATCTCTGATTAGCATATAAATAGTCGCCTAGGCCATCTCTCCTTCGAATACCCTGGATCAGTTGGGGCTGGTCCCCGGCAGGTGGCGACCGAACAGGGACCTCAGGAGGCAATACTCAAAGAGCTGAGCAGACACGAACCACGCAATCAGCAGGCAATAAGCATGGAGCTCAGCAGTGACGAATCATGCTGCTCAACTGGCAATAATCAAGCACGTGACCAGGCAGGAATCACGCAGCTCAGCTGGCAATTGTCAAGCAGATGAGCCGACAGGAATCACGCAGCTCAGCTGGCAATTGTCATGCAGATGAGCCGGCAGGAATCACGCAGCTCAGCAGGCCCTGATCACGTGACTCTGCAGGCACTGATCACGTGGCTGATCAAGTCCAGATCACGTGACTGAGCATGCACTGATCACGTGGCTATCATGCACTGATGACGTGACTGCGCATGCACTGATGACGTGGCTGATCAGGCACTGATCACATGGCTCATCATGCACTGATCACGTGTTTATCAGGCAATGATCAGTGACTGACAGGCGCTGATCATGGGACTGTGCACGCACTGATCACGTGGCTATCATGCACTGATCACGTGACTGCGCATGCACTGATGACGTGGCTGTTCGGGCACTGATCACGTGTTTATCAGGCAGTGATCAGTGACTGACAGGCGCTGATCAGGGGACTGTGCACGCACTGATCAGGTGGCTGATCAGGAACTGACCACCTGACTGCGCATGCAGTGATCACGTGGCTGGTCGTTCACTGATCACGTGTTTATCATACGGTGATCACGTGACTGAGAGGCGCTGATCACGTGACTGTGCCGTCAGTGATCACGTGGCTGAGCAGGCACTGATATCGTGACTGAGCATGCACTGATCATGTGCCGGGAGCCGGGGAGGCATTCCACTCTGGACAAAGGTCATGAGGAAGGAGGCTCGGCATACGCAAATGCGGGATCGAGCCTCAGGAGTCCACCCGGATATTCTCGAGCATCTCCCCCCAAAAAAACCGGAGTCTGCCTACTGTATTGCTTTGTGCTCTCACCTCTGATTTCACTGGGGGCTGTCCCCCACCACCATCTCGCTCTCTCTGTCAAAGAGTTAACTTACAGCTCCAATTCATAAAGTTCCTTGTCATTCTTCCCTTTAACTTCCAGCTGAGTCTCCATCTGGAGCGCGGAACCCACCACGCTTACTAATTATGCCTGGGCTGCTAAGACCCACTCGAGAAGGTGTCTAGGGTGAGGCACCTTTCGCTATTCGAGAGGGCGCCTGCGGCCTACGTAAGTGGTGCAAACTTCTTGTCTTGAAGTTTGATTGGTCTTCCGCTTAAACCAAGCTACTCAGTCTCTTTTCTCCACCGAATTTTCCTACTGAGCTCTCCTCATACTATTATTCTTGACATCTCTGATTAGCATATAAATAGTCGCCTAGGCCATCTCTCCTTCGAATACCCTGGATCAGTTGGGGCTGGTCCCCGGCAGGTGGCGACCGAACAGGGACCTCAGGAGGCAATACTCAAAGAGCTGAGCAGACACGAACCACGCAATCAACAGGCAATAAGCATGGAGCTCAGCAGTGACGAATCATGCTGCTCAACTGGCAATAATCAAGCACGTGACCAGGCAGGAATCAGGCAGCTCAGCTGGCAATTGTCATGCAGATGAGCCGGCAGGAATCACGCAGCTCAGCAGGCCCTGATCACGTGACTCTGCAGGCACTGATCACGTGGCTGATCAAGTCCAGATCACGTGACTGAGCATGCACTGATCACGTGGCTATCATGCACTGATGACGTGACTGCGCATGCACTGATGACGTGGCTGATCGGGCACTGATCACATGGCTCATCATGCACTGATCACGTGTTTATCAGGCAATGATCAGTGACTGACAGGCGCTGATCATGGGACTGTGCACGCACTGATCACGTGGCTATCATGCACTGATCACGTGACTGCGCATGCACTGATGACTTGGCTGTTCGGGCACTGATCACGTGTTTATCAGGCAGTGATCAGTGACTGACAGGCGCTGATCAGGGGACTGTGCACGCACTGATCAGGTGGCTGATCAGGAACTGACCACCTGACCGCGCATGCAGTGATCACGTGGCTGGTCGTTCACTGATCACGTGTTTATCATACGGTGATCACGTGACTGAGAGGCGCTGATCACGTGACTGTGCCGTCAGTGATCACGTGGCTGAGCAGGCACTGATATCGTGACTGAGCATGCACTGATCATGTGCCGGGAGCCGGGGAGGCATTCCACTCTGGACAAAGGTCATGAGGAAGGAGGCTCGGCATACGCAAATGCGGGATCGAGCCTCAGGAGTCCACCCGGATATTCTCGAGCATCTCCCCCAAAAAAACCGGAGTCTGCCTACTGTATTGCTTTGTGCTCTCACCTCTGATTTCACTGGGGGCTGTCCCCCACCACCATCTCGCTCTCTCTGTCAAAGAGTTAACTTACAGCTCCAATTCATAAAGTTCCTTGTCATTCTTCCCTTTAACTTCCAGCTGAGTCTCCATCTGGAGCGCGGAACCCACCACGCTTACTAATTATGCCTGGGCTGCTAAGACCCACTCGAGAAGGTGTCTAGGGTGAGGCACCTTTCGCTATTCGAGAGGGCGCCTGCGGCCTACGTAAGTGGTGCAAACTTCTTGTCTTGAAGTTTGATTGGTCTTCCGCGTAAACCAAGCTACTCAGTCTCTTTTCTCCACCGAATTTTCCTACTGAGCTCTCCTCATACTATTATTCTTGACATCTCTGATTAGCATATAAATAGTCGCCTAGGCCATCTCTCCTTCGAATACCCTGGATCAGTTGGGGCTGGTCCCCGGCAGGTGGCGACCGAACAGGGACCTCAGGAGGCAATACTCAAAGAGCTGAGCAGACACGAACCACGCAATCAGCAGGCAATAAGCATGGAGCTCAGCAGTGACGAATCATGCTGCTCAACTGGCAATAATCAAGCACGTGACCAGGCAGGAATCACGCAGCTCAGCTGGCAATTGTCAAGCAGTTGAGCCGACAGGAATCACGCAGCTCAGCTGGCAATTGTCATGCAGATGAGCCGGCAGGAATCACGCAGCTCAGCAGGCCCTGATCACGTGACTCTGCAGGCACTGATCACGTGGCTGATCAAGTCCAGATCACGTGACTGAGCATGCACTGATCACGTGGCTATCATGCACTGATCACGTGACTGCGCATGCACTGATGACGTGGCTGATCGGGCACTGATCACGTGTTTATCAGGCAGTGATCAGTGACTGACAGGCGCTGATCAGGGGACTGTGCACGCACTGATCAGGTGGCTGATCAGGAACTGACCACCTGACTGCGCATGCAGTGATCACGTGGCTGGTCGTTCACTGATCACGTGTTTATCATACGGTGATCACGTGACTGAGAGGCGCTGATCACGTGACTGTGCCGTCAGTGATCACGTGGCTGAGCAGGCACTGATATCGTGACTGAGCATGCACTGATCATGTGCCGGGAGCCGGCATGCTGCTCAACTGGCAATAATCAAGCAGGTTACCAGGGAGGAATCACGCAGCTCAGCTGGCAATTGTCAAGCAGATGAGCCGACAGGAATCACGCAGCTCAGATGGCAATTGTCATGCAGATGAGCTGGCAGGAATCACGCAGCTCAGCAGGCCCTGATCACGTGACTCTGCAGGCCCTGATCACGTGGCTGATCAAACACAGATCACGTGACTGAGCATGCACTGATCACGTGGCTATCATGCACTGATCACGTGACTGCGCATGCTCTGATCACGTGGCTGATCATGCACTGATCACGTGGCTGATCATGCACTAATCATGTTGCTGATCATGCACTGATCAGTGGCCATCCTGCACTGATCACGTGGCTGATCATGCACTGATCACGTAGCTATCATGCACTGATCACATGGCTATCATGCACTGATCACGTGGCTGATCATGCACTAATCACGTGACTGATCATGCACTGAACACGAGCCTGATCATGCACTGATCACGTGGCTGATCATGCACTGATCACGGGACTGATCATGCACTGATCACGTGACTGATCATGCACTGATCACGTGGCTGATCATGCACTGATCACGTGGCTGATCATGCACTGATCACGTGACTGTGCATGCACTGATCACGTGGCTGATCATGCACTGATCACGTGGCTGTCATGCACTGATCACGTGACTGATCATGCACTGATCACGTGACTGATCATGCACTGATCACGTGGCTGATCATGCACTGATCACGTGGCTGATCATGCACTGATCACGTGACTGTGCATGCACTGATCACGGGCTGATCATGCACTGATCAGGTGGCTGATCAGGAACTGACCACCTGACCGCGCATGCAGTGATCACGTGGCTGGTCGTTCACTGATCACGTGTTTATCATACGGTGATCACGTGACTGAGAGGCGCTGATCACGTGACTGTGCCGTCAGTGATCACGTGGCTGAGCAGGCACTGATATCGTGACTGAGCATGCACTGATCATGTGCCGGGAGCCGGGGAGGCATTCCACTCTGGACAAAGGTCATGAGGAAGGAGGCTCGGCATACGCAAATGCGGGATCGAGCCTCAGGAGTCCACCCGGATATTCTCGAGCATCTCCCCCAAAAAAACCGGAGTCTGCCTACTGTATTGCTTTGTGCTCTCACCTCTGATTTCACTGGGGGCTGTCCCCCACCACCATCTCGCTCTCTCTGTCAAAGAGTTAACTTACAGCTCCAATTCATAAAGTTCCTTGTCATTCTTCCCTTTAACTTCCAGCTGAGTCTCCATCTGGAGCGCGGAACCCACCACGCTTACTAATTATGCCTGGGCTGCTAAGACCCACTCGAGAAGGTGTCTAGGGTGAGGCACCTTTCGCTATTCGAGAGGCGCCTGCGGCCTACGTAAGTGGTGCAAACTTCTTGTCTTGAAGTTTGATTGGTCTTCCGCGTAAACCAAGCTACTCAGTCTCTTTTCTCCACCGAATTTTCCTACTGAGCTCTCCTCATACTATTATTCTTGACATCTCTGATTAGCATATAAATAGTCGCCTAGGCCATCTCTCCTTCGAATACCCTGGATCAGTTGGGGCTGGTCCCCGGCAGGTGGCGACCGAACAGGGACCTCAGGAGGCAATACTCAAAGAGCTGAGCAGACACGAACCACGCAATCAGCAGGCAATAAGCATGGAGCTCAGCAGTGACGAATCATGCTGCTCAACTGGCAATAATCAAGCACGTGACCAGGCAGGAATCACGCAGCTCAGCTGGCAATTGTCAAGCAGATGAGCCGACAGGAATCACGCAGCTCAGCTGGCAATTGTCATGCAGATGAGCCGGCAGGAATCACGCAGCTCAGCAGGCCCTGATCACGTGACTCTGCAGGCACTGATCACGTGGCTGATCAAGTACAGATCACGTGACTGAGCATGCACTGATCACGTGGCTATCATGCACTGATCACGTGACTGCGCATGCACTGATGACGTGGCTGTTCGGGCACTGATCACGTGTTTATCAGGCAGTGATCAGTGACTGACAGGCGCTGATCAGGGGACTGTGCACGCACTGATCAGGTGGCTGATCAGGAACTGACCACCTGACCGCGCATGCAGTGATCACGTGGCTGGTCGTTCACTGATCACGTGTTTATCATACGGTGATCACGTGACTGAGAGGCGCTGATCACGTGACTGTGCCGTCAGTGATCACGTGGCTGAGCAGGCACTGATATCGTGACTGAGCATGCACTGATCATGTGCCGGGAGCCGGGGAGGCATTCCACTCTGGACAAAGGTCATGAGGAAGGAGGCTCGGCATACGCAAATGCGGGATCGAGCCTCAGGAGTCCACCCGGATATTCTCGAGCATCTCCCCCAAAAACCGGAGTCTGCCTACTGTATTGCTTTGTGCTCTCACCTCTGATTTCACTGGGGGCTGTCCCCCACCACCATCTCGCTCTCTCTGTCAAAGAGTTAACTTACAGCTCCAATTCATAAAGTTCCTTGTCATTCTTCCCTTTAACTTCCAGCTGAGTCTCCATCTGGAGCGCGGAACCCACCACGCTTACTAATTATGCCTGGGCTGCTAAGACCCACTCGAGAAGGTGTCTAGGGTGAGGCACCTTTCGCTATTCGAGAGGGCGCCTGCGGCCTACGTAAGTGGTGCAAACTTCTTGTCTTGAAGTTTGATTGGTCTTCCGCGTAAACCAAGCTACTCAGTCTCTTTTCTCCACCGAATTTTCCTACTGAGCTCTCCTCATACTATTATTCTTGACATCTCTGATTAGCATATAAATAGTCGCCTAGGCCATCTCTCCTTCGAATACCCTGGATCAGTTGGGGCTGGTCCCCGGCAGGTGGCGACCGAACAGGGACCTCAGGAGGCAATACTCAAAGAGCTGAGCAGACACGAACCACGCAATCAGCAGGCAATAAGCATGGAGCTCAGCAGTGACGAATCATGCTGCTCAACTGGCAATAATCAAGCACGTGACCAGGCAGGAATCACGCAGCTCAGCTGGCAATTGTCAAGCAGATGAGCCGACAGGAATCACGCAGCTCAGCTGGCAATTGTCATGCAGATGAGCCGGCAGGAATCACGCAGCTCAGCAGGCCCTGATCACGTGACTCTGCAGGCACTGATCACGTGGCTGATCAAGTCCAGATCACGTGACTGAGTATGCACTAATCACGTGGCTATCATGCACTGATCACGTGACTGCGCATGCACTGATGACGTGGCTGTTCGGGCACTGATCACGTGTTTATCAGGCAGTGATCAGTGACTGACAGGCGCTGATCAGGGGACTGTGCACGCACTGATCAGGTGGCTGATCAGGAACTGACCACCTGACCGCGCATGCAGTGATCACGTGGCTGGTCGTTCACTGATCACGTGTTTATCATAGGGTGATCACGTGACTGAGAGGCGCTGATCACGTGACTGTGCCGTCAGTGATCACGTGGCTGAGCAGGCACTGATATCGTGACTGAGCATGCACTGATCATGTGCCGGGAGCCGGGGAGGCATTCCACTCTGGACAAAGGTCATGAGGAAGGAGGCTCGGCATACGCAAATGCGGGATCGAGCCTCAGGAGTCCACCCGGATATTCTCGAGCATCTCCCCCAAAAAACCGGAGTCTGCCTACTGTATTGCTTTGTGCTCTCACCTCTGATTTCACTGGGGGCTGTCCCCCACCACCATCTCGCTCTCTCTGTCAAAGAGTTAACTTACAGCTCCAATTCATAAAGTTCCTTGTCATTCTTCCCTTTAACTTCCAGCTGAGTCTCCATCTGGAGCGCGGAACCCACCACGCTTACTAATTATGCCTGGGCTGCTAAGACCCACTCGAGAAGGTGTCTAGGGTGAGGCACCTTTCGCTATTCGAGAGGGCGCCTGCGGCCTACGTAAGTGGTGCAAACTTGTTGTCTTGAAGTTTGATTGGTCTTCCGCGTAAACCAAGCTACTCAGTCTCTTTTCTCCACCGAATTTTCCTACTGAGCTCTCCTCATACTATTATTCTTGACATCTCTGACTAGCATATAAATAGTCGCCTAGGCCATCTCTCCTTCGAATACCCTGGATCAGTTGGGGCTGGTCCCCGGCAGGTGGCGACCGAACAGGGACCTCAGGAGGCAATACTCAAAGAGCTGAGCAGACACGAACCACGAAATCAGCAGGCAATAAGCATGGAGCTCAGCAGTGACGAATCATGCTGCTCAACTGGCAATAATCAAGCACGTGACCAGGCAGGTATCACGCAGCTCAGCTGGCAATTGTCAAGCAGATGAGCCGACAGGAATCACGCAGCTCAGCTGGCAATTGTCATGCAGATGAGCCGGCAGGAATCACGCAGCTCAGCAGGCCCTGATCACGTGACTCTGCAGGCACTGATCACGTGGCTGATCAAGTACAGATCACGTGACGGAGCAGGCACTTACCACGTGGTTATCATGCACTGATCACGTGACTGCGCATGCACTGATGACGTGGCTGATCGGGCACTGATCACGTGTTTATCAGGCAGTGATCAGTGACTGACAGGCGCTGATCAGGGGACTGTGCACGCACTGATCAGGTGGCTGATCAGGAACTGACCACCTGACCGCGCATGCAGTGATCACGTGGCTGGTCGTTCACTGATCACGTGTTTATCATACGGTGATCACGTGACTGAGAGGCGCTGATCACGTGACTGTGCCGTCAGTGATCACGTGGCTGATCATGCACTGATATCGTGACTGAGCATGCACTGATCATGTGCCGGGAGCCGGGGAGGCATTCCACTCTGGACAAAGGTCATGAGGAAGGAGGCTCGGCATACGCAAATGCGGGATCGAGCCTCAGGAGTCCACCCGGATATTCTCGAGCATCTCCCCCCAAAAAAACCGGAGTCTGCCTACTGTATTGCTTTGTGCTCTCACCTCTGATTTCACTGGGGGCTGTCCCCCACCACCATCTCGCTCTCTCTGTCAAAGAGTTAACTTACAGCTCCAATTCATAAAGTTCCTTGTCATTCTTCCCTTTAACTTCCAGCTGAGTCTCCATCTGGAGCGCGGAACCCACCACGCTTACTAATTATGCCTGGGCTGCTAAGACCCACTCGAGAAGGTGTCTAGGGTGAGGCACCTTTCGCTATTCGAGAGGGCGCCTGCGGCCTACGTAAGTGGTGCAAACTTCTTGTCTTGAAGTTTGATTGGTCTTCCGCGTAAACCAAGCTACTCAGTCTCTTTTCTCCACCGAATTTTCCTACTGAGCTCTCCTCATACTATTATTCTTGACATCTCTGATTAGCATATAAATAGTCGCCTAGGCCATCTCTCCTTCGAATACCCTGGATCAGTTGGGGCTGGTCCCCGGCAGGTGGCGACCGAACAGGGACCTCAGGAGGCAATACTCAAAGAGCTGAGCAGACACGAACCACGCAATCAGCAGGCAATAAGCATGGAGCTCAGCAGTGACGAATCATGCTGCTCAACTGGCAATAATCAAGCACGTGACCAGGCAGGAATCACGCAGCTCAGCTGGCAATTGTCAAGCAGATGAGCCGACAGGAATCACGCAGCTCAGCTGGCAATTGTCATGCAGATGAGCCGGCAGGAATCACGCAGCTCAGCAGGCCCTGATCACGTGACTCTGCAGGCACTGATCACGTGGCTGATCAAGTCCAGATCACGTGACTGAGCATGCACTGATCACGTGGCTATCATGCACTGATCACGTGACTGCGCATGCACTGATGACGTGGCTGATCGGGCACTGATCACGTGTTTATCAGGCAGTGATCAGTGACTGACAGGCGCTGATCAGGGGACTGTGCACGCACTGATCAGGTGGCTGATCAGGAACTGACCACCTGACTGCGCATGCAGTGATCACGTGGCTGGTCGTTCACTGATCACGTGTTTATCATACGGTGATCACGTGACTGAGAGGCGCTGATCACGTGACTGTGCCGTCAGTGATCACGTGGCTGAGCAGGCACTGATATCGTGACTGAGCATGCACTGATCATGTGCCGGGAGCCGGCATGCTGCTCAACTGGCAATCATCAAGCAGGTACCAGGGAGGAATCACGCAGCTCAGCTGGCAATTGTCAAGCAGATGAGCCGACAGGAATCACGCAGCTCAGATGGCAATTGTCATGCAGATGAGCTGGCAGGAATCACGCAGCTCAGCAGGCCCTGATCACGTGACTCTGCATGCCCTGATCACGTGGCTGATCAAACACAGATCACGTGACTGAGCATGCACTGATCACGTGGCTATCATGCACTGATCACGTGACTGCGCATGCTCTGATCACGTGGCTGATCATGCACTGATCACGTAGCTGATCATGCACTAATCATGTTGCTGATCATGCACTGGTCAGGTGGCCATCCTGCACTGATCACGTGGCTGATCATGCACTGATCACGTAGCTATCATGCACTGATCACATGGCTATCATGCACTGATCACGTGGCTGATCATGCACTAATCACGTGACTGATCATGCACTGAACACGAGCCTGATCACGCACTGATCACGTGGCTGATCATGCACTGATCACGGGACTGATCATGCACTGATCACGTGCTGATCATGCACTGATCACGTGGCTGATCATGCACTGATCACGTGGCTGATCATGCACTGATCACGTGACTGTGCATGCACTGATCACGTGGCTGATCATGCACTGATCACGTGGCTGTCATGCACTGATCACGTGACTGATCATGCACTGATCACGTGACTGATCATGCACTGATCACGTGGCTGATCATGCACTGATCACGTGGCTGATGATACACTGATCACGTGACTGTGCATGCACTGATCACGGGGCTGATCATGCACTGATCAGGTGGCTGATCAGGAACTGACCACCTGACCGCGCATGCAGTGATCACGTGGCTGGTCGTTCACTGATCACGTGTTTATCATACGGTGATCACGTGACTGAGAGGCGCTGATCACGTGACTGTGCCGTCAGTGATCACGTGGCTGAGCAGGCACTGATATCGTGACTGAGCATGCACTGATCATGTGCCGGGAGCCGGGGAGGCATTCCACTCTGGACAAAGGTCATGAGGAAGGAGGCTCGGCATACGCAAATGCGGGATCGAGCCTCAGGAGTCCACCCGGATATTCTCGAGCATCTCCCCCAAAAAAACCGGAGTCTGCCTACTGTATTGCTTTGTGCTCTCACCTCTGATTTCACTGGGGGCTGTCCCCCACCACCATCTCGCTCTCTCTGTCAAAGAGTTAACTTACAGCTCCAATTCATAAAGTTCCTTGTCATTCTTCCCTTTAACTTCCAGCTGAGTCTCCATCTGGAGCGCGGAACCCACCACGCTTACTAATTATGCCTGGGCTGCTAAGACCCACTCGAGAAGGTGTCTAGGGTGAGGCACCTTTCGCTATTCGAGAGGGCGCCTGCGGCCTACGTAAGTGGTGCAAACTTCTTGTCTTGAAGTTTGATTGGTCTTCCGCGTAAACCAAGCTACTCAGTCTCTTTTCTCCACCGAATTTTCCTACTGAGCTCTCCTCATACTATTATTCTTGACATCTCTGATTAGCATATAAATAGTCGCCTAGGCCATCTCTCCTTCGAATACCCTGGATCAGTTGGGGCTGGTCCCCGGCAGGTGGCGACCGAACAGGGACCTCAGGAGGCAATACTCAAAGAGCTGAGCAGACACGAACCACGCAATCAGCAGGCAATAAGCATGGAGCTCAGCAGTGACGAATCATGCTGCTCAACTGGCAATAATCAAGCACGTGACCAGGCAGGAATCACGCAGCTCAGCTGGCAATTGTCAAGCAGATGAGCCGACAGGAATCACGCAGCTCAGCTGGCAATTGTCATGCAGATGAGCCGGCAGGAATCACGCAGCTCAGCAGGCCCTGATCACGTGACTCTGCAGGCACTGATCACGTGGCTGATCAAGTCCAGATCACGTGACTGAGCATGCACTGATCACGTGGCTATCATGCACTGATGACGTGACTGCGCATGCACTGATGACGTGGCTGATCGGGCACTGATCACATGGCTCATCATGCACTGATCACGTGTTTATCAGGCAATGATCAGTGACTGACAGGCGCTGATCATGGGACTGTGCACGCACTGATCACGTGGCTATCATGCACTGATCACGTGACTGCGCATGCACTGATGACGTGGCTGTTCGGGCACTGATCACGTGTTTATCAGGCAGTGATCAGTGACTGACAGGCGCTGATCAGGGGACTGTGCACGCACTGATCAGGTGGCTGATCAGGAACTGACCA
Organism: Bos javanicus; assembly: GCF_032452875.1. Lineage (NCBI taxonomy): Eukaryota > Metazoa > Chordata > Mammalia > Artiodactyla > Bovidae > Bos > Bos javanicus. Next base: position 29,044 of record NW_026893889.1, read on the forward strand.
CCTGACCGCGCATGCAGTGATCACGTGGCTGGTCGTTCACTGATCACGTGTTTATCATACGGTGATCACGTGACTGAGAGGCGCTGATCACGTGACTGTGCCGTCAGTGATCACGTGGCTGAGCAGGCACTGATATCGTGACTGAGCATGCACTGATCATGTGCCGGGAGCCGGGGAGGCATTCCACTCTGGACAAAGGTCATGAGGAAGGAGGCTCGGCATACGCAAATGCGGGATCGAGCCTCAGGAGTCCACCCGGATATTCTCGAGCATCTCCCCCCAAAAACCGGAGTCTGCCTACTGTATTGCTTTGTGCTCTCACCTCTGATTTCACTGGGGGCTGTCCCCCACCACCATCTCGCTCTCTCTGTCAAAGAGTTAACTTACAGCTCCAATTCATAAAGTTCCTTGTCATTCTTCCCTTTAACTTCCAGCTGAGTCTCCATCTGGAGCGCGGAACCCACCACGCTTACTAATTATGCCTGGGCTGCTAAGACCCACTCGAGAAGGTGTCTAGGGTGAGGCACCTTTCGCTATTCGAGAGGGCGCCTGCGGCCTACGTAAGTGGTGCAAACTTCTTGTCTTGAAGTTTGATTGGTCTTCCGCGTAAACCAAGCTACTCAGTCTCTTTTCTCCACCGAATTTTCCTACTGAGCTCTCCTCATACTATTATTCTTGACATCTCTGATTAGCATATAAATAGTCGCCTAGGCCATCTCTCCTTCGAATACCCTGGATCAGTTGGGGCTGGTCCCCGGCAGGTGGCGACCGAACAGGGACCTCAGGAGGCAATACTCAAAGAGCTGAGCAGACACGAACCACGCAATCAGCAGGCAATAAGCATGGAGCTCAGCAGTGACGAATCATGCTGCTCAACTGGCAATAATCAAGCACGTGACCAGGCAGGAATCACGCAGCTCAGCTGGCAATTGTCATGCAGATGAGCCGGCAGGAATCACGCAGCTCAGCAGGCCCTGATCACGTGACTCTGCAGGCACTGATCACGTGGCTGATCAAGTCCAGATCACGTGACTGAGCATGCACTGATCACGTGGCTATCATGCACTGATGACGTGACTGCGCATGCACTGATGACGTGGCTGATCGGGCACTGATCACATGGCTCATCATGCACTGATCACGTGTTTATCAGGCAATGATCAGTGACTGACAGGCGCTGATCATGGGACTGTGCACGCACTGATCACGTGGCTATCATGCACTGATCACGTGACTGCGCATGCACTGATGACGTGGCTGTTCGGGCACTGATCACGTGTTTATCAGGCAGTGATCAGTGACTGACAGGCGCTGATCAGGGGACTGTGCACGCACTGATCAGGTGGCTGATCAGGAACTGACCACCTGACCGCGCATGCAGTGATCACGTGGCTGGTCGTTCACTGATCACGTGTTTATCATACGGTGATCACGTGACTGAGAGGCGCTGATCACGTGACTGTGCCGTCAGTGATCACGTGGCTGAGCAGGCACTGATATCGTGACTGAGCATGCACTGATCATGTGCCGGGAGCCGGGGAGGCATTCCACTCTGGACAAAGGTCATGAGGAAGGAGGCTCGGCATACGCAAATGCGGGATCGAGCCTCAGGAGTCCACCCGGATATTCTCGAGCATCTCCCCCCAAAAAAACCGGAGTCTGCCTACTGTATTGCTTTGTGCTCTCACCTCTGATTTCACTGGGGGCTGTCCCCCACCACCATCTCGCTCTCTCTGTCAAAGAGTTAACTTACAGCTCCAATTCATAAAGTTCCTTGTCATTCTTCCCTTTAACTTCCAGCTGAGTCTCCATCTGGAGCGCGGAACCCACCACGCTTACTAATTATGCCTGGGCTGCTAAGACCCACTCGAGAAGGTGTCTAGGGTGAGGCACCTTTCGCTATTCGAGAGGGCGCCTGCGGCCTACGTAAGTGGTGCAAACTTCTTGTCTTGAAGTTTGATTGGTCTTCCGCGTAAACCAAGCTACTCAGTCTCTTTTCTCCACCGAATTTTCCTACTGAGCTCTCCTCATACTATTATTCTTGACATCTCTGATTAGCATATAAATAGTCGCCTAGGCCATCTCTCCTTCGAATACCCTGGATCAGTTGGGGCTGGTCCCCGGCAGGTGGCGACCGAACAGGGACCTCAGGAGGCAATACTCAAAGAGCTGAGCAGACACGAACCACGCAATCAGCAGGCAATAAGCATGGAGCTCAGCAGTGACGAATCATGCTGCTCAACTGGCAATAATCAAGCACGTGACCAGGCAGGAATCACGCAGCTCAGCTGGCAATTGTCAAGCAGATGAGCCGACAGGAATCACGCAGCTCAGCTGGCAATTGTCATGCAGATGAGCCGGCAGGAATCACGCAGCTCAGCAGGCCCTGATCACGTGACTCTGCAGGCACTGATCACGTGGCTGATCAAGTCCAGATCACGTGACTGAGCATGCACTGATCACGTGGCTATCATGCACTGATGACGTGACTGCGCATGCACTGATGACGTGGCTGATCGGGCACTGATCACATGGCTCATCATGCACTGATCACGTGTTTATCAGGCAATGATCAGTGACTGACAGGCGCTGATCATGGGACTGTGCACGCACTGATCACGTGGCTATCATGCACTGATCACGTGACTGCGCATGCACTGATGACGTGGCTGTTCGGGCACTGATCACGTGTTTATCAGGCAGTGATCAGTGACTGACAGGCGCTGATCAGGGGACTGTGCACGCACTGATCAGGTGGCTGATCAGGAACTGACCACCTGACTGCGCATGCAGTGATCACGTGGCTGGTCGTTCACTGATCACGTGTTTATCATACGGTGATCACGTGACTGAGAGGCGCTGATCACGTGACTGTGCCGTCAGTGATCACGTGGCTGAGCAGGCACTGATATCGTGACTGAGCATGCACTGATCATGTGCCGGGAGCCGGGGAGGCATTCCACTCTGGACAAAGGTCATGAGGAAGGAGGCTCGGCATACGCAAATGCGGGATCGAGCCTCAGGAGTCCACCCGGATATTCTCGAGCATCTCCCCCCAAAAAAACCGGAGTCTGCCTACTGTATTGCTTTGTGCTCTCACCTCTGATTTCACTGGGGGCTGTCCCCCACCACCATCTCGCTCTCTCTGTCAAAGAGTTAACTTACAGCTCCAATTCATAAAGTTCCTTGTCATTCTTCCCTTTAACTTCCAGCTGAGTCTCCATCTGGAGCGCGGAACCCACCACGCTTACTAATTATGCCTGGGCTGCTAAGACCCACTCGAGAAGGTGTCTAGGGTGAGGCACCTTTCGCTATTCGAGAGGGCGCCTGCGGCCTACGTAAGTGGTGCAAACTTCTTGTCTTGAAGTTTGATTGGTCTTCCGCGTAAACCAAGCTACTCAGTCTCTTTTCTCCACCGAATTTTCCTACTGAGCTCTCCTCATACTATTATTCTTGACATCTCTGATTAGCATATAAATAGTCGCCTAGGCCATCTCTCCTTCGAATACCCTGGATCAGTTGGGGCTGGTCCCCGGCAGGTGGCGACCGAACAGGGACCTCAGGAGGCAATACTCAAAGAGCTGAGCAGACACGAACCACGCAATCAGCAGGCAATAAGCATGGAGCTCAGCAGTGACGAATCATGCTGCTCAACTGGCAATAATCAAGCACGTGACCAGGCAGGAATCACGCAGCTCAGCTGGCAATTGTCATGCAGATGAGCCGGCAGGAATCACGCAGCTCAGCAGGCCCTGATCACGTGACTCTGCAGGCACTGATCACGTGGCTGATCAAGTCCAGATCACGTGACTGAGCATGCACTGATCACGTGGCTATCATGCACTGATGACGTGACTGCGCATGCACTGATGACGTGGCTGATCGGGCACTGATCACATGGCTCATCATGCACTGATCACGTGTTTATCAGGCAATGATCAGTGACTGACAGGCGCTGATCATGGGACTGTGCACGCACTGATCACGTGGCTATCATGCACTGATCACGTGACTGCGCATGCACTGATGACGTGGCTGTTCGGGCACTGATCACGTGTTTATCAGGCAGTGATCAGTGACTGACAGGCGCTGATCAGGGGACTGTGCACGCACTGATCAGGTGGCTGATCAGGAACTGACCACCTGACCGCGCATGCAGTGATCACGTGGCTGGTCGTTCACTGATCACGTGTTTATCATACGGTGATCACGTGACTGAGAGGCGCTGATCACGTGACTGTGCCGTCAGTGATCACGTGGCTGAGCAGGCACTGATATCGTGACTGAGCATGCACTGATCATGTGCCGGGAGCCGGGGAGGCATTCCACTCTGGACAAAGGTCATGAGGAAGGAGGCTCGGCATACGCAAATGCGGGATCGAGCCTCAGGAGTCCACCCGGATATTCTCGAGCATCTCCCCCCAAAAACCGGAGTCTGCCTACTGTATTGCTTTGTGCTCTCACCTCTGATTTCACTGGGGGCTGTCCCCCACCACCATCTCGCTCTCTCTGTCAAAGAGTTAACTTACAGCTCCAATTCATAAAGTTCCTTGTCATTCTTCCCTTTAACTTCCAGCTGAGTCTCCATCTGGAGCGCGGAACCCACCACGCTTACTAATTATGCCTGGGCTGCTAAGACCCACTCGAGAAGGTGTCTAGGGTGAGGCACCTTTCGCTATTCGAGAGGGCGCCTGCGGCCTACGTAAGTGGTGCAAACTTCTTGTCTTGAAGTTTGATTGGTCTTCCGCGTAAACCAAGCTACTCAGTCTCTTTTCTCCACCGAATTTTCCTACTGAGCTCTCCTCATACTATTATTCTTGACATCTCTGATTAGCATATAAATAGTCGCCTAGGCCATCTCTCCTTCGAATACCCTGGATCAGTTGGGGCTGGTCCCCGGCAGGTGGCGACCGAACAGGGACCTCAGGAGGCAATACTCAAAGAGCTGAGCAGACACGAACCACGCAATCAGCAGGCAATAAGCATGGAGCTCAGCAGTGACGAATCATGCTGCTCAACTGGCAATAATCAAGCACGTGACCAGGCAGGAATCACGCAGCTCAGCTGGCAATTGTCAAGCAGATGAGCCGACAGGAATCACGCAGCTCAGCTGGCAATTGTCATGCAGATGAGCCGGCAGGAATCACGCAGCTCAGCAGGCCCTGATCACGTGACTCTGCAGGCACTGATCACGTGGCTGATCAAGTCCAGATCACGTGACTGAGCATGCACTGATCACGTGGCTATCATGCACTGATGACGTGACTGCGCATGCACTGATGACGTGGCTGATCGGGCACTGATCACATGGCTCATCATGCACTGATCACGTGTTTATCAGGCAATGATCAGTGACTGACAGGCGCTGATCATGGGACTGTGCACGCACTGATCACGTGGCTATCATGCACTGATCACGTGACTGCGCATGCACTGATGACGTGGCTGTTCGGGCACTGATCACGTGTTTATCAGGCAGTGATCAATGACTGACAGGCGCTGATCAGGGGACTGTGCACGCACTGATCAGGTGGCTGATCAGGAACTGACCACCTGACTGCGCATGCAGTGATCACGTGGCTGGTCGTTCACTGATCACGTGTTTATCATACGGTGATCACGTGACTGAGAGGCGCTGATCACGTGACTGTGCCGTCAGTGATCACGTGGCTGAGCAGGCACTGATATCGTGACTGAGCATGCACTGATCATGTGCCGGGAGCCGGGGAGGCATTCCACTCTGGACAAAGGTCATGAGGAAGGAGGCTCGGCATACGCAAATGCGGGATCGAGCCTCAGGAGTCCACCCGGATATTCTCGAGCATCTCCCCCAAAAAAACCAGAGTCTGCCTACTGTATTGCTTTGTGCTCTCACCTCTGATTTCACTGGGGGCTGTCCCCCACCACCATCTCGCTCTCTCTGTCAAAGAGTTAACTTACAGCTCCAATTCATAAAGTTCCTTGTCATTCTTCCCTTTAACTTCCAGCTGAGTCTCCATCTGGAGCGCGGAACCCACCACGCTTACTAATTATGCCTGGGCTGCTAAGACCCACTCGAGAAGGTGTCTAGGGTGAGGCACCTTTCGCTATTCGAGAGGGCGCCTGCGGCCTACGTAAGTGGTGCAAACTTCTTGTCTTGAAGTTTGATTGGTCTTCCGCGTAAACCAAGCTACTCAGTCTCTTTTCTCCACCGAATTTTCCTACTGAGCTCTCCTCATACTATTATTCTTGACATCTCTGATTAGCATATAAATAGTCGCCTAGGCCATCTCTCCTTCGAATACCCTGGATCAGTTGGGGCTGGTCCCCGGCAGGTGGCGACCGAACAGGGACCTCAGGAGGCAATACTCAAAGAGCTGAGCAGACACGAACCACGCAATCAGCAGGCAATAAGCATGGAGCTCAGCAGTGACGAATCATGCTGCTCAACTGGCAATAATCAAGCACGTGACCAGGCAGGAATCACGCAGCTCAGCTGGCAATTGTCAAGCAGATGAGCCGACAGGAATCACGCAGCTCAGCTGGCAATTGTCATGCAGATGAGCCGGCAGGAATCACGCAGCTCAGCAGGCCCTGATCACGTGACTCTGCAGGCACTGATCACGTGGCTGATCAAGTCCAGATCACGTGACTGAGCATGCACTGATCACGTGGCTATCATGCACTGATGACGTGACTGCGCATGCACTGATGACGTGGCTGATCGGGCACTGATCACATGGCTCATCATGCACTGATCACGTGTTTATCAGGCAATGATCAGTGACTGACAGGCGCTGATCATGGGACTGTGCACGCACTGATCACGTGGCTATCATGCACTGATCACGTGACTGCGCATGCACTGATGACGTGGCTGTTCGGGCACTGATCACGTGTTTATCAGGCAGTGATCAGTGACTGACAGGCGCTGATCAGGGGACTGTGCACGCACTGATCAGGTGGCTGATCAGGAACTGACCACCTGACCGCGCATGCAGTGATCACGTGGCTGGTCGTTCACTGATCACGTGTTTATCATACGGTGATCACGTGACTGAGAGGCGCTGATCACGTGACTGTGCCGTCAGTGATCACGTGGCTGAGCAGGCACTGATATCGTGACTGAGCATGCACTGATCATGTGCCGGGAGCCGGGGAGGCATTCCACTCTGGACAAAGGTCATGAGGAAGGAGGCTCGGCATACGCAAATGCGGGATCGAGCCTCAGGAGTCCACCCGGATATTCTCGAGCATCTCCCCCCAAAAAACCGGAGTCTGCCTACTGTATTGCTTTGTGCTCTCACCTCTGATTTCACTGGGGGCTGTCCCCCACCACCATCTCGCTCTCTCTGTCAAAGAGTTAACTTACAGCTCCAATTCATAAAGTTCCTTGTCATTCTTCCCTTTAACTTCCAGCTGAGTCTCCATCTGGAGCGCGGAACCCACCACGCTTACTAATTATGCCTGGGCTGCTAAGACCCACTCGAGAAGGTGTCTAGGGTGAGGCACCTTTCGCTATTCGAGAGGGCGCCTGCGGCCTACGTAAGTGGTGCAAACTTCTTGTCTTGAAGTTTGATTGGTCTTCCGCGTAACCCAAGCTACTCAGTCTCTTTTCTCCACCGAATTTTCCTACTGAGCTCTCCTCATACTATTATTCTTGACATCTCTGATTAGCATATAAATAGTCGCCTAGGCCATCTCTCCTTCGAATACCCTGGATCAGTTGGGGCTGGTCCCCGGCAGGTGGCGACCGAACAGGGACCTCAGGAGGCAATACTCAAAGAGCTGAGCAGACACGAACCACGCAATCAGCAGGCAATAAGCATGGAGCTCAGCAGTGACGAATCATGCTGCTCAACTGGCAATAATCAAGCACGTGACCAGGCAGGAATCACGCAGCTCAGCTGGCAATTCTCATGCAGATGAGCCGGCAGGAATCACGCAGCTCAGCAGGCCCTGATCAGGTGACTCTGCAGGCACTGATCACGTGGCTGATCAAGTCCAGATCACGTGACTGAGCATGCACTGATCACGTGGCTATCATGCACTGATGACGTGACTGCGCATGCACTGATGACGTGGCTGATCGGGCACTGATCACATGGCTCATCATGCACTGATCACGTGTTTATCAGGCAATGATCAGTGACTGACAGGCTCTGATCATGGGACTGTGCACGCACTGATCACGTGGCTATCATGCACTGATCACGTGACTGCGCATGCACTGATGACGTGGCTGTTCGGGCACTGATCACGTGTTTATCAGGCAGTGATCAGTGACTGACAGGCGCTGCTCAGGGGACTGTGCACGCACTGATCAGGTGGCTGATCAGGAACTGACCACCTGACCGCGCATGCAGTGATCACGTGGCTGGTCGTTCACTGATCACGTGTTTATCATACGGTGATCACGTGACTGAGAGGCGCTGATCACGTGACTGTGCCGTCAGTGATCACGTGGCTGAGCAGGCACTGATATCGTGACTGAGCATGCACTGATCATGTGCCGGGAGCCGGGGAGGCATTCCACTCTGGACAAAGGTCATGAGGAAGGAGGCTCGGCATACGCAAATGCGGGATCGAGCCTCAGGAGTCCACCCGGATATTCTCGAGCATCTCCCCCCCAAAAACCGGAGTCTGCCTACTGTATTGCTTTGTGCTCTCACCTCTGATTTCACTGGGGGCTGTCCCCCACCACCATCTCGCTCTCTCTGTCAAAGAGTTAACTTACAGCTCCAATTCATAAAGTTCCTTGTCATTCTTCCCTTTAACTTCCAGCTGAGTCTCCATCTGGAGCGCGGAACCCACCACGCTTACTAATTATGCCTGGGCTGCTAAGACCCACTCGAGAAGGTGTCTAGGGTGAGGCACCTTTCGCTATTCGAGAGGGCGCCTGCGGCCTACGTAAGTGGTGCAAACTTCTTGTCTTGAAGTTTGATTGGTCTTCCGCGTAAACCAAGCTACTCAGTCTCTTTTCTCCACCGAATTTTCCTACTGAGCTCTCCTCATACTATTATTCTTGACATCTCTGATTAGCATATAAATAGTCGCCTAGGCCATCTCTCCTTCGAATACCCTGGATCAGTTGGGGCTGGTCCCCGGCAGGTGGCGACCGAACAGGGACCTCAGGAGGCAATACTCAAAGAGCTGAGCAGACACGAACCACGCAATCAGCAGGCAATAAGCATGGAGCTCAGCAGTGACGAATCATGCTGCTCAACTGGCAATAATCAAGCACGTGACCAGGCAGGAATCACGCAGCTCAGCTGGCAATTGTCAAGCAGATGAGCCGACAGGAATCACGCAGCTCAGCTGGCAATTGTCATGCAGATGAGCCGGCAGGAATCACGCAGCTCAGCAGGCCCTGATCACGTGACTCTGCAGGCACTGATCACGTGGCTGATCAAGTCCAGATCACGTGACTGAGCATGCACTGATCACGTGGCTATCATGCACTGATCACGTGACTGCGCATGCACTGATGACGTGGCTGTTCGGCACTGATCACGTGTTTATCAGGCAGTGATCAGTGACTGACAGGCGCTGATCAGGGGACTGTGCACGCACTGATCAGGTGGCTGATCAGGAACTGACCACCTGACCGCGCATGCAGTGATCACGTGGCTGGTCGTTCACTGATCACGTGTTTATCATACGGTGATCACGTGACTGAGAGGCGCTGATCACGTGACTGTGCCGTCAGTGATCACGTGGCTGAGCAGGCACTGATATCGTGACTGAGCATGCACTGATCATGTGCCGGGAGCCGGGGAGGCATTCCACTCTGGACAAAGGTCATGAGGAAGGAGGCTCGGCATACGCAAATGCGGGATCGAGCCTCAGGAGTCCACCCGGATATTCTCGAGCATCTCCCCCCAAAAAAACCAGAGTCTGCCTACTGTATTGCTTTGTGCTCTCACCTCTGATTTCACTGGGGGCTGTCCCCCACCACCATCTCGCTCTCTCTGTCAAAGAGTTAACTTACAGCTCCAATTCATAAAGTTCCTTGTCATTCTTCCCTTTAACTTCCAGCTGAGTCTCCATCTGGAGCGCGGAACCCACCACGCTTACTAATTATGCCTGGGCTGCTAAGACCCACTCGAGAAGGTGTCTAGGGTGAGGCACCTTTCGCTATTCGAGAGGGCGCCTGCGGCCTACGTAAGTGGTGCAAACTTCTTGTCTTGAAGTTTGATTGGTCTTCCGCGTAAACCAAGCTACTCAGTCTCTTTTCTCCACCGAATTTTCCTACTGAGCTCTCCTCATACTATTATTCTTGACATCTCTGATTAGCATATAAATAGTCGCCTAGGCCATCTCTCCTTCGAATACCCTGGATCAGTTGGGGCTGGTCCCCGGCAGGTGGCGACCGAACAGGGACCTCAGGAGGCAATACTCAAAGAGCTGAGCAGACACGAACCACGCAATCAGCAGGCAATAAGCATGGAGCTCAGCAGTGACGAATCATGCTGCTCAACTGGCAATAATCAAGCACGTGACCAGGCAGGAATCACGCAGCTCAGCTGGCAATTGTCATGCAGATGAGCCGGCAGGAATCACGCAGCTCAGCAGGCCCTGATCACGTGACTCTGCAGGCACTGATCACGTGGCTGATCAAGTCCAGATCACGTGACTGAGCATGCACTGATCACGTGGCTATCATGCACTGATGACGTGACTGCGCATGCACTGATGACGTGGCTGATCGGGCACTGATCACATGGCTCATCATGCACTGATCACGTGTTTATCAGGCAATGATCAGTGACTGACAGGCGCTGATCATGGGACTGTGCACGCACTGATCACGTGGCTATCATGCACTGATCACGTGACTGCGCATGCACTGATGACGTGGCTGTTCGGGCACTGATCACGTGTTTATCAGGCAGTGATCAGTGACTGACAGGCGCTGATCAGGGGACTGTGCACGCACTGATCAGGTGGCTGATCAGGAACTGACCACCTGACCGCGCATGCAGTGATCACGTGGCTGGTCGTTCACTGATCACGTGTTTATCATACGGTGATCACGTGACTGAGAGGCGCTGATCACGTGACTGTGCCGTCAGTGATCACGTGGCTGAGCAGGCACTGATATCGTGACTGAGCATGCACTGATCATGTGCCGGGAGCCGGGGAGGCATTCCACTCTGGACAAAGGTCATGAGGAAGGAGGCTCGGCATACGCAAATGCGGGATCGAGCCTCAGGAGTCCACCCGGATATTCTCGAGCATCTCCCCCCAAAAAAACCGGAGTCTGCCTACTGTATTGCTTTGTGCTCTCACCTCTGATTTCACTGGGGGCTGTCCCCCACCACCATCTCGCTCTCTCTGTCAAAGAGTTAACTTACAGCTCCAATTCATAAAGTTCCTTGTCATTCTTCCCTTTAACTTCCAGCTGAGTCTCCATCTGGAGCGCGGAACCCACCACGCTTACTAATTATGCCTGGGCTGCTAAGACCCACTCGAGAAGGTGTCTAGGGTGAGGCACCTTTCGCTATTCGAGAGGGCGCCTGCGGCCTACGTAAGTGGTGCAAACTTCTTGTCTTGAAGTTTGATTGGTCTTCCGCGTAAACCAAGCTACTCAGTCTCTTTTCTCCACCGAATTTTCCTACTGAGCTCTCCTCATACTATTATTCTTGACATCTCTGATTAGCATATAAATAGTCGCCTAGGCCATCTCTCCTTCGAATACCCTGGATCAGTTGGGGCTGGTCCCCGGCAGGTGGCGACCGAACAGGGACCTCAGGAGGCAATACTCAAAGAGCTGAGCAGACACGAACCACGCAATCAGCAGGCAATAAGCATGGAGCTCAGCAGTGACGAATCATGCTGCTCAACTGGCAATAATCAAGCACGTGACCAGGCAGGAATCACGCAGCTCAGCTGGCAATTGTCAAGCAGATGAGCCGACAGGAATCACGCAGCTCAGCTGGCAATTGTCATGCAGATGAGCCGGCAGGAATCACGCAGCTCAGCAGGCCCTGATCACGTGACTCTGCAGGCACTGATCACGTGGCTGATCAAGTCCAGATCACGTGACTGAGCATGCACTGATCACGTGGCTATCATGCACTGATCACGTGACTGCGCATGCACTGATGACGTGGCTGATCGGGAACTGATCACGTGTTTATCAGGCAGTGATCAGTGACTGACAGGCGCTGATCAGGGGACTGTGCACGCACTGATCAGGTGGCTGATCAGGAACTGACCACCTGACTGCGCATGCAGTGATCACGTGGCTGGTCGTTCACTGATCACGTGTTTATCATACGGTGATCACGTGACTGAGAGGCGCTGATCACGTGACTGTGCCGTCAGTGATCACGTGGCTGAGCAGGCACTGATATCGTGACTGAGCATGCACTGATCATGTGCCGGGAGCCGGGGAGGCATTCCACTCTGGACAAAGGTCATGAGGAAGGAGGCTCGGCATACGCAAATGCGGGATCGAGCCTCAGGAGTCCACCCGGATATTCTCGAGCATCTCCCCCCAAAAAAACCAGAGTCTGCCTACTGTATTGCTTTGTGCTCTCACCTCTGATTTCACTGGGGGCTGTCCCCCACCACCATCTCGCTCTCTCTGTCAAAGAGTTAACTTACAGCTCCAATTCATAAAGTTCCTTGTCATTCTTCCCTTTAACTTCCAGCTGAGTCTCCATCTGGAGCGCGGAACCCACCACGCTTACTAATTATGCCTGGGCTGCTAAGACCCACTCGAGAAGGTGTCTAGGGTGAGGCACCTTTCGCTATTCGAGAGGGCGCCTGCGGCCTACGTAAGTGGTGCAAACTTCTTGTCTTGAAGTTTGATTGGTCTTCCGCGTAAACCAAGCTACTCAGTCTCTTTTCTCCACCGAATTTTCCTACTGAGCTCTCCTCATACTATTATTCTTGACATCTCTGATTAGCATATAAATAGTCGCCTAGGCCATCTCTCCTTCGAATACCCTGGATCAGTTGGGGCTGGTCCCCGGCAGGTGGCGACCGAACAGGGACCTCAGGAGGCAATACTCAAAGAGCTGAGCAGACACGAACCACGCAATCAGCAGGCAATAAGCATGGAGCTCAGCAGTGACGAATCATGCTGCTCAACTGGCAATAATCAAGCACGTGACCAGGCAGGAATCACGCAGCTCAGCTGGCAATTGTCATGCAGATGAGCCGGCAGGAATCACGCAGCTCAGCAGGCCCTGATCACGTGACTCTGCAGGCACTGATCACGTGGCTGATCAAGTCCAGATCACGTGACTGAGCATGCACTGATCACGTGGCTATCATGCACTGATGACGTGACTGCGCATGCACTGATGACGTGGCTGATCAGGCACTGATCACATGGCTCATCATGCACTGATCACGTGTTTATCAGGCAATGATCAGTGACTGACAGGCGCTGATCATGGGACTGTGCACGCACTGATCACGTGGCTATCATGCACTGATCACGTGACTGCGCATGCACTGATGACGTGGCTGTTCGGGCACTGATCACGTGTTTATCAGGCAGTGATCAGTGACTGACAGGCGCTGATCAGGGGACTGTGCACGCACTGATCAGGTGGCTGATCAGGAACTGACCACCTGACTGCGCATGCAGTGATCACGTGGCTGGTCGTTCACTGATCACGTGTTTATCATACGGTGATCACGTGACTGAGAGGCGCTGATCACGTGACTGTGCCGTCAGTGATCACGTGGCTGAGCAGGCACTGATATCGTGACTGAGCATGCACTGATCATGTGCCGGGAGCCGGCAGGCTTCTCAACTGGCAATCATCAAGCAGTGACCAGGCAGGAATCACGCAGCTCAGCTGGCAATTGTCAAGCAGATGAGCCCACAGGAATCACGCAGCTCAGATGGCAATTGTCATGCAGATGAGCTGGCAGGAATCACGCAGCTCAGCAGGCCCTGATCACGTGACTCTGCAGGCCCTGATCACGTGGCTGATCAAACACTGATCACGTGACTGAGCATGCACTGATCACGTGGCTATCATGCACTGATGACGTGACTGCGCATGCTCTGATGACGTGGCTGATCATGCATTGATCACATAGCTGATCATGCACTAATCATGTTGCTCATCATGCACTGGTCAGGTGGCCATCCTGCACTGATTACGTGGCTGATCATGCACTGATCACGTAGCTATCATGCACTGATCACATGGCTATCATGCACTGATCACGTGGCTGATCATGCACTGATCTCGTGACTGATCATGCACTGATCACGTGGCTATCATGCACTGATCACGTGGCTGATCATGCACTGATCACGTGACTGATCATGCACTGAACGAGCCTGATCACGCACTGATCACGTGGCTGATCATGCACTGATCACGGGACTGATCATGCACTGATCACGTGACTGATCATGCACTGATCACGTGGCTGATCATGCACTGATCACGTGGCTGATCATGCACTGATCACGTGACTGATCATGCACTGATCACGTGGCTGATCATGCACTGATCACGTGGCTGTCATGCACTGATCACGTGACTGATCATGCACTGATCACGTGACTGATCATGCACTGATCACGTGGCTGATCATGCACTGATCACGTGGCTGATCATGCACTGATCACGTGACTGTGCATGCACTGATCACGGGGCTCATCACGCACTGATCAGGTGGCTGATCAGGAACTGACCACCTGACCGCGCATGCAGTGATCACCTGGCTGGTCGTTCACTGATCACGTGTTTATCATACGGTGATCACGTGACTGAGAGGCGCTGATCACGTGACTGTGCCGTCAGTGATCACGTGGCTGAGCAGGCACTGATATCGTGACTGAGCATGCACTGATCATGTGCCGGGAGCCGGGGAGGCATTCCACTCTGGACAAAGGTCATGAGGAAGGAGGCTCGGCATACGCAAATGCGGGATCGAGCCTCAGGAGTCCACCCGGATATTCTCGAGCATCTCCCCCAAAAAAACCGGAGTCTGCCTACTGTATTGCTTTGTGCTCTCACCTCTGATTTCACTGGGGGCTGTCCCCCACCACCATCTCGCTCTCTCTGTCAAAGAGTTAACTTACAGCTCCAATTCATAAAGTTCCTTGTCATTCTTCCCTTTAACTTCCAGCTGAGTCTCCATCTGGAGCGCGGAACCCACCACGCTTACTAATTATGCCTGGGCTGCTAAGACCCACTCGAGAAGGTGTCTAGGGTGAGGCACCTTTCGCTATTCGAGAGGGCGCCTGCGGCCTACGTAAGTGGTGCAAACTTCTTGTCTTGAAGTTTGATTGGTCTTCCGCGTAAACCAAGCTACTCAGTCTCTTTTCTCCACCGAATTTTCCTACTGAGCTCTCCTCATACTATTATTCTTGACATCTCTGATTAGCATATAAATAGTCGCCTAGGCCATCTCTCCTTCGAATACCCTGGATCAGTTGGGGCTGGTCCCCGGCAGGTGGCGACCGAACAGGGACCTCAGGAGGCAATACTCAAAGAGCTGAGCAGACACGAACCACGCAATCAGCAGGCAATAAGCATGGAGCTCAGCAGTGACGAATCATGCTGCTCAACTGGCAATAATCAAGCACGTGACCAGGCAGGAATCACGCAGCTCAGCTGGCAATTGTCAAGCAGATGAGCCGACAGGAATCACGCAGCTCAGCTGGCAATTGTCATGCAGATGAGCCGGCAGGAATCACGCAGCTCAGCAGGCCCTGATCACGTGACTCTGCAGGCACTGATCACGTGGCTGATCAAGTCCAGATCACGTGACTGAGCATGCACTGATCACGTGGCTATCATGCACTGATGACGTGACTGCGCATGCACTGATGACGTGGCTGATCGGGCACTGATCACATGGCTCATCATGCACTGATCACGTGTTTATCAGGCAATGATCAGTGACTGACAGGCGCTGATCATGGGACTGTGCACGCACTGATCACGTGGCTATCATGCACTGATCACGTGACTGCGCATGCACTGATGACGTGGCTGTTCGGGCACTGATCACGTGTTTATCAGGCAGTGATCAGTGACTGACAGGCGCTGATCAGGGGACTGTGCACGCACTGATCAGGTGGCTGATCAGGAACTGACCACCTGACCGCGCATGCAGTGATCACGTGGCTGGTCGTTCACTGATCACGTGTTTATCATACGGTGATCACGTGACTGAGAGGCGCTGATCACGTGACTGTGCCGTCAGTGATCACGTGGCTGAGCAGGCACTGATATCGTGACTGAGCATGCACTGATCATGTGCCGGGAGCCGGGGAGGCATTCCACTCTGGACAAAGGTCATGAGGAAGGAGGCTCGGCATACGCAAATGCGGGATCGAGCCTCAGGAGTCCACCCGGATATTCTCGAGCATCTCCCCCCAAAAAAACCGGAGTCTGCCTACTGTATTGCTTTGTGCTCTCACCTCTGATTTCACTGGGGGCTGTCCCCCACCACCATCTCGCTCTCTCTGTCAAAGAGTTAACTTACAGCTCCAATTCATAAAGTTCCTTGTCATTCTTCCCTTTAACTTCCAGCTGAGTCTCCATCTGGAGCGCGGAACCCACCACGCTTACTAATTATGCCTGGGCTGCTAAGACCCACTCGAGAAGGTGTCTAGGGTGAGGCACCTTTCGCTATTCGAGAGGGCGCCTGCGGCCTACGTAAGTGGTGCAAACTTCTTGTCTTGAAGTTTGATTGGTCTTCCGCGTAAACCAAGCTACTCAGTCTCTTTTCTCCACCGAATTTTCCTACTGAGCTCTCCTCATACTATTATTCTTGACATCTCTGATTAGCATATAAATAGTCCCCTAGGCCATCTCTCCTTCGAATACCCTGGATCAGTTGGGGCTGGTCCCCGGCAGGTGGCGACCGAACAGGGACCTCAGGAGGCAATACTCAAAGAGCTGAGCAGACACGAACCACGCAATCAGCAGGCAATAAGCATGGAGCTCAGCAGTGACGAATCATGCTGCTCAACTGGCAATAATCAAGCACGTGACCAGGCAGGAATCACGCAGCTCAGCTGGCAATTGTCAAGCAGATGAGCCGACAGGAATCACGCAGCTCAGCTGGCAATTGTCATGCAGATGAGCCGGCAGGAATCACGCAGCTCAGCAGGCCCTGATCACGTGACTCTGCAGGCACTGATCACGTGGCTGATCAAGTCCAGATCACGTGACTGAGCATGCACTGATCACGTGGCTATCATGCACTGATCACGTGACTGCGCATGCACTGATGACGTGGCTGTTCGGGCACTGATCACGTGTTTATCAGGCAGTGATCAGTGACTGACAGGCGCTGATCAGGGGACTGTGCACGCACTGATCAGGTGGCTGATCAGGAACTGACCACCTGACTGCGCATGCAGTGATCACGTGGCTGGTCGTTCACTGATCACGTGTTTATCATACGGTGATCACGTGACTGAGAGGCGCTGATCACGTGACTGTGCCGTCAGTGATCACGTGGCTGAGCAGGCACTGATATCGTGACTGAGCATGCACTGATCATGTGCCGGGAGCCGGGGAGGCATTCCACTCTGGACAAAGGTCATGAGGAAGGAGGCTCGGCATACGCAAATGCGGGATCGAGCCTCAGGAGTCCACCCGGATATTCTCGAGCATCTCCCCCCAAAAAACCAGAGTCTGCCTACTGTATTGCTTTGTGCTCTCACCTCTGATTTCACTGGGGGCTGTCCCCCACCACCATCTCGCTCTCTCTGTCAAAGAGTTAACTTACAGCTCCAATTCATAAAGTTCCTTGTCATTCTTCCCTTTAACTTCCAGCTGAGTCTCCATCTGGAGCGCGGAACCCACCACGCTTACTAATTATGCCTGGGCTGCTAAGACCCACTCGAGAAGGTGTCTAGGGTGAGGCACCTTTCGCTATTCGAGAGGGCGCCTGCGGCCTACGTAAGTGGTGCAAACTTCTTGTCTTGAAGTTTGATTGGTCTTCCGCGTAAACCAAGCTACTCAGTCTCTTTTCTCCACCGAATTTTCCTACTGAGCTCTCCTCATACTATTATTCTTGACATCTCTGATTAGCATATAAATAGTCGCCTAGGCCATCTCTCCTTCGAATACCCTGGATCAGTTGGGGCTGGTCCCCGGCAGGTGGCGACCGAACAGGGACCTCAGGAGGCAATACTCAAAGAGCTGAGCAGACACGAACCACGCAATCAGCAGGCAATAAGCATGGAGCTCAGCAGTGACGAATCATGCTGCTCAACTGGCAATAATCAAGCACGTGACCAGGCAGGAATCACGCAGCTCAGCTGGCAATTGTCATGCAGATGAGCCGCAGGAATCACGCAGCTCAGCAGGCCCTGATCACGTGACTCTGCAGGCACTGATCACGTGGCTGATCAAGTCCAGATCACGTGACTGAGCATGCACTGATCACGTGGCTATCATGCACTGATGACGTGACTGCGCATGCACTGATGACGTGGCTGATCGGGCACTGATCACATGGCTCATCATGCACTGATCACGTGTTTATCAGGCAATGATCAGTGACTGACAGGCGCTGATCATGGGACTGTGCACGCACTGATCACGTGGCTATCATGCACTGATCACGTGACTGCGCATGCACTGATGACGTGGCTGTTCGGGCACTGATCACGTGTTTATCAGGCAGTGATCAGTGACTGACAGGCGCTGATCAGGGGACTGTGCACGCACTGATCAGGTGGCTGATCAGGAACTGACCACCTGACCGCGCATGCAGTGATCACGTGGCTGGTCGTTCACTGATCACGTGTTTATCATACGGTGATCACGTGACTGAGAGGCGCTGATCACGTGACTGTGCCGTCAGTGATCACGTGGCTGAGCAGGCACTGATATCGTGACTGAGCATGCACTGATCATGTGCCGGGAGCCGGGGAGGCATTCCACTCTGGACAAAGGTCATGAGGAAGGAGGCTCGGCATACGCAAATGCGGGATCGAGCCTCAGGAGTCCACCCGGATATTCTCGAGCATCTCCCCCCAAAAACCGGAGTCTGCCTACTGTATTGCTTTGTGCTCTCACCTCTGATTTCACTGGGGGCTGTCCCCCACCACCATCTCGCTCTCTCTGTCAAAGAGTTAACTTACAGCTCCAATTCATAAAGTTCCTTGTCATTCTTCCCTTTAACTTCCAGCTGAGTCTCCATCTGGAGCGCGGAACCCACCACGCTTACTAATTATGCCTGGGCTGCTAAGACCCACTCGAGAAGGTGTCTAGGGTGAGGCACCTTTCGCTATTCGAGAGGGCGCCTGCGGCCTACGTAAGTGGTGCAAACTTCTTGTCTTGAAGTTTGATTGGTCTTCCGCGTAAACCAAGCTACTCAGTCTCTTTTCTCCACCGAATTTTCCTACTGAGCTCTCCTCATACTATTATTCTTGACATCTCTGATTAGCATATAAATAGTCGCCTAGGCCATCTCTCCTTCGAATACCCTGGATCAGTTGGGGCTGGTCCCCGGCAGGTGGCGACCGAACAGGGACCTCAGGAGGCAATACTCAAAGAGCTGAGCAGACACGAACCACGCAATCAGCAGGCAATAAGCATGGAGCTCAGCAGTGACGAATCATGCTGCTCAACTGGCAATAATCAAGCACGTGACCAGGCAGGAATCACGCAGCTCAGCTGGCAATTGTCAAGCAGATGAGCCGACAGGAATCACGCAGCTCAGCTGGCAATTGTCATGCAGATGAGCCGGCAGGAATCACGCAGCTCAGCAGGCCCTGATCACGTGACTCTGCAGGCACTGATCACGTGGCTGATCAAGTCCAGATCACGTGACTGAGCATGCACTGATCACGTGGCTATCATGCACTGATCACGTGACTGCGCATGCACTGATGACGTGGCTGTTCGGGCACTGATCACGTGTTTATCAGGCAGTGATCAGTGACTGACAGGCGCTGATCAGGGGACTGTGCACGCACTGATCAGGTGGCTGATCAGGAACTGACCACCTGACTGCGCATGCAGTGATCACGTGGCTGGTCGTTCACTGATCACGTGTTTATCATACGGTGATCACGTGACTGAGAGGCGCTGATCACGTGACTGTGCCGTCAGTGATCACGTGGCTGAGCAGGCACTGATATCGTGACTGAGCATGCACTGATCATGTGCCGGGAGCCGGGGAGGCATTCCACTCTGGACAAAGGTCATGAGGAAGGAGGCTCGGCATACGCAAATGCGGGATCGAGCCTCAGGAGTCCACCCGGATATTCTCGAGCATCTCCCCCCAAAAAAACCAGAGTCTGCCTACTGTATTGCTTTGTGCTCTCACCTCTGATTTCACTGGGGGCTGTCCCCCACCACCATCTCGCTCTCTCTGTCAAAGAGTTAACTTACAGCTCCAATTCATAAAGTTCCTTGTCATTCTTCCCTTTAACTTCCAGCTGAGTCTCCATCTGGAGCGCGGAACCCACCACGCTTACTAATTATGCCTGGGCTGCTAAGACCCACTCGAGAAGGTGTCTAGGGTGAGGCACCTTTCGCTATTCGAGAGGGCGCCTGCGGCCTACGTAAGTGGTGCAAACTTCTTGTCTTGAAGTTTGATTGGTCTTCCGCGTAAACCAAGCTACTCAGTCTCTTTTCTCCACCGAATTTTCCTACTGAGCTCTCCTCATACTATTATTCTTGACATCTCTGATTAGCATATAAATAGTCGCCTAGGCCATCTCTCCTTCGAATACCCTGGATCAGTTGGGGCTGGTCCCCGGCAGGTGGCGACCGAACAGGGACCTCAGGAGGCAATACTCAAAGAGCTGAGCAGACACGAACCACGCAATCAGCAGGCAATAAGCATGGAGCTCAGCAGTGACGAATCATGCTGCTCAACTGGCAATAATCAAGCACGTGACCAGGCAGGAATCACGCAGCTCAGCTGGCAATTGTCAAGCAGATGAGCCGACAGGAATCACGCAGCTCAGCTGGCAATTGTCATGCAGATGAGCCGGCAGGAATCACGCAGCTCAGCAGGCCCTGATCACGTGACTCTGCAGGCACTGATCACGTGGCTGATCAAGTCCAGATCACGTGACTGAGCATGCACTGATCACGTGGCTATCATGCACTGATGACGTGACTGCGCATGCACTGATGACGTGGCTGATCGGGCACTGATCACATGGCTCATCATGCACTGATCACGTGTTTATCAGGCAATGATCAGTGACTGACAGGCGCTGATCATGGGACTGTGCACGCACTGATCACGTGGCTATCATGCACTGATCACGTGACTGCGCATGCACTGATGACGTGGCTGTTCGGGCACTGATCACGTGTTTATCAGGCAGTGATCAGTGACTGACAGGCGCTGATCAGGGGACTGTGCACGCACTGATCAGGTGGCTGATCAGGAACTGACCACCTGACTGCGCATGCAGTGATCACGTGGCTGGTCGTTCACTGATCACGTGTTTATCATACGGTGATCACGTGACTGAGAGGCGCTGATCACGTGACTGTGCCGTCAGTGATCACGTGGCTGAGCAGGCACTGATATCGTGACTGAGCATGCACTGATCATGTGCCGGGAGCCGGGGAGGCATTCCACTCTGGACAAAGGTCATGAGGAAGGAGGCTCGGCATACGCAAATGCGGGATCGAGCCTCAGGAGTCCACCCGGATATTCTCGAGCATCTCCCCCCAAAAAACCGGAGTCTGCCTACTGTATTGCTTTGTGCTCTCACCTCTGATTTCACTGGGGGCTGTCCCCCACCACCATCTCGCTCTCTCTGTCAAAGAGTTAACTTACAGCTCCAATTCATAAAGTTCCTTGTCATTCTTCCCTTTAACTTCCAGCTGAGTCTCCATCTGGAGCGCGGAACCCACCACGCTTACTAATTATGCCTGGGCTGCTAAGACCCACTCGAGAAGGTGTCTAGGGTGAGGCACCTTTCGCTATTCGAGAGGGCGCCTGCGGCCTACGTAAGTGGTGCAAACTTCTTGTCTTGAAGTTTGATTGGTCTTCCGCGTAAACCAAGCTACTCAGTCTCTTTTCTCCACCGAATTTTCCTACTGAGCTCTCCTCATACTATTATTCTTGACATCTCTGATTAGCATATAAATAGTCGCCTAGGCCATCTCTCCTTCGAATACCCTGGATCAGTTGGGGCTGGTCCCCGGCAGGTGGCGACCGAACAGGGACCTCAGGAGGCAATACTCAAAGAGCTGAGCAGACACGAACCACGCAATCAGCAGGCAATAAGCATGGAGCTCAGCAGTGACGAATCATGCTGCTCAACTGGCAATAATCAAGCACGTGACCAGGCAGGAATCACGCAGCTCAGCTGGCAATTGTCAAGCAGATGAGCCGACAGGAATCACGCAGCTCAGCTGGCAATTGTCATGCAGATGAGCCGGCAGGAATCACGCAGCTCAGCAGGCCCTGATCACGTGACTCTGCAGGCACTGATCACGTGGCTGATCGAGTACAGATCACGTGACTGAGCATGCACTGATCACGTGGCTATCATGCACTGATCACGTGACTGCGCATGCACTGATGACGTGGCTGTTCGGGCACTGATCACGTGTTTATCAGGCAGTGATCAGTAACTGACAGGCGCTGATCAGGGGACTGTGCACGCACTGATCAGGTGGCTGATCAGGAACTGACCACCTGACTGCGCATGCAGTGATCACGTGGCTGGTCGTTCACTGATCACGTGTTTATCATACGGTGATCACGTGACTGAGAGGCGCTGATCACGTGACTGTGCCGTCAGTGATCACGTGGCTGAGCAGGCACTGATATCGTGACTGAGCATGCACTGATCATGTGCCGGGAGCCGGGGAGGCATTCCACTCTGGACAAAGGTCATGAGGAAGGAGGCTCGGCATACGCAAATGCGGGATCGAGCCTCAGGAGTCCACCCGGATATTCTCGAGCATCTCCCCCAAAAACCAGAGTCTGCCTACTGTATTGCTTTGTGCTCTCACCTCTGATTTCACTGGGGGCTGTCCCCCACCACCATCTCGCTCTCTCTGTCAAAGAGTTAACTTACAGCTCCAATTCATAAAGTTCCTTGTCATTCTTCCCTTTAACTTCCAGCTGAGTCTCCATCTGGAGCGCGGAACCCACCACGCTTACTAATTATGCCTGGGCTGCTAAGACCCACTCGAGAAGGTGTCTAGGGTGAGGCACCTTTCGCTATTCGAGAGGGCGCCTGCGGCCTACGTAAGTGGTGCAAACTTCTTGTCTTGAAGTTTGATTGGTCTTCCGCGTAAACCAAGCTACTCAGTCTCTTTTCTCCACCGAATTTTCCTACTGAGCTCTCCTCATACTATTATTCTTGACATCTCTGATTAGCATATAAATAGTCGCCTAGGCCATCTCTCCTTCGAATACCCTGGATCAGTTGGGGCTGGTCCCCGGCAGGTGGCGACCGAACAGGGACCTCAGGAGGCAATACTCAAAGAGCTGAGCAGACACGAACCACGCAATCAGCAGGCAATAAGCATGGAGCTCAGCAGTGACGAATCATGCTGCTCAACTGGCAATAATCAAGCACGTGACCAGGCAGGAATCACGCAGCTCAGCTGGCAATTGTCATGCAGATGAGCCGCAGGAATCACGCAGCTCAGCAGGCCCTGATCACGTGACTCTGCAGGCACTGATCACGTGGCTGATCAAGTCCAGATCACGTGACTGAGCATGCACTGATCACGTGGCTATCATGCACTGATGACGTGACTGCGCATGCACTGATGACGTGGCTGATCGGGCACTGATCACATGGCTCATCATGCACTGATCACGTGTTTATCAGGCAATGATCAGTGACTGACAGGCGCTGATCATGGGACTGTGCACGCACTGATCACGTGGCTATCATGCACTGATCACGTGACTGCGCATGCACTGATGACGTGGCTGTTCGGGCACTGATCACGTGTTTATCAGGCAGTGATCAGTGACTGACAGGCGCTGATCAGGGGACTGTGCACGCACTGATCAGGTGGCTGATCAGGAACTGACCACCTGACCGCGCATGCAGTGATCACGTGGCTGGTCGTTCACTGATCACGTGTTTATCATACGGTGATCACGTGACTGAGAGGCGCTGATCACGTGACTGTGCCGTCAGTGATCACGTGGCTGAGCAGGCACTGATATCGTGACTGAGCATGCACTGATCATGTGCCGGGAGCCGGGGAGGCATTCCACTCTGGACAAAGGTCATGAGGAAGGAGGCTCGGCATACGCAAATGCGGGATCGAGCCTCAGGAGTCCACCCGGATGTTCTGGAGCATCTCCCCCCCAAAAAACCGGAGTCTGCCTACTGTATTGCTTTGTGCTCTCACCTCTGATTTCACTGGGGGCTGTCCCCCACCACCATCTCGCTCTCTCTGTCAAAGAGTTAACTTACAGCTCCAATTCATAAAGTTCCTTGTCATTCTTCCCTTTAACTTCCAGCTGAGTCTCCATCTGGAGCGCGGAACCCACCACGCTTACTAATTATGCCTGGGCTGCTAAGACCCACTCGAGAAGGTGTCTAGGGTGAGGCACCTTTCGCTATTCGAGAGGGCGCCTGCGGCCTACGTAAGTGGTGCAAACTTCTTGTCTTGAAGTTTGATTGGTCTTCCGCGTAAACCAAGCTACTCAGTCTCTTTTCTCCACCGAATTTTCCTACTGAGCTCTCCTCATACTATTATTCTTGACATCTCTGATTAGCATATAAATAGTCGCCTAGGCCATCTCTCCTTCGAATACCCTGGATCAGTTGGGGCTGGTCCCCGGCAGGTGGCGACCGAACAGGGACCTCAGGAGGCAATACTCAAAGAGCTGAGCAGACACGAACCACGCAATCAGCAGGCAATAAGCATGGAGCTCAGCAGTGACGAATCATGCTGCTCAACTGGCAATAATCAAGCACGTGACCAGGCAGGAATCACGCAGCTCAGCTGGCAATTGTCAAGCAGATGAGCCGACAGGAATCACGCAGCTCAGCTGGCAATTGTCATGCAGATGAGCCGGCAGGAATCACGCAGCTCAGCAGGCCCTGATCACGTGACTATGCAGGCACTGATCACGTGGCTGATCAAGTCCAGATCACGTGACTGAGCATGCACTGATCACGTGGCTATCATGCACTGATGACGTGACTGTGCATGCACTGATGACGTGGCTGTTCGGGCACTGATCACGTGTTTATCAGGCAGTGATCAGTGACTGACAGGCGCTGATCAGGGGACTGTGCACGCACTGATCAGGTGGCTGATCAGGAACTGACCACCTGACTGCGCATGCAGTGATCACGTGGCTGGTCGTTCACTGATCACGTGTTTATCATACGGTGATCACGTGACTGAGAGGCGCTGATCACGTGACTGTGCCGTCAGTGATCACGTGGCTGAGCAGGCACTGATATCGTGACTGAGCATGCACTGATCATGTGCCGGGAGCCGGGGAGGCATTCCACTCTGGACAAAGGTCATGAGGAAGGAGGCTCGGCATACGCAAATGCGGGATCGAGCCTCAGGAGTCCACCCGGATATTCTCGAGCATCTCCCCCCAAAAAACCAGAGTCTGCCTACTGTATTGCTTTGTGCTCTCACCTCTGATTTCACTGGGGGCTGTCCCCCACCACCATCTCGCTCTCTCTGTCAAAGAGTTAACTTACAGCTCCAATTCATAAAGTTCCTTGTCATTCTTCCCTTTAACTTCCAGCTGAGTCTCCATCTGGAGCGCGGAACCCACCACGCTTACTAATTATGCCTGGGCTGCTAAGACCCACTCGAGAAGGTGTCTAGGGTGAGGCACCTTTCGCTATTCGAGAGGGCGCCTGCGGCCTACGTAAGTGGTGCAAACTTCTTGTCTTGAAGTTTGATTGGTCTTCCGCGTAAACCAAGCTACTCAGTCTCTTTTCTCCACCGAATTTTCCTACTGAGCTCTCCTCATACTATTATTCTTGACATCTCTGATTAGCATATAAATAGTCGCCTAGGCCATCTCTCCTTCGAATACCCTGGATCAGTTGGGGCTGGTCCCCGGCAGGTGGCGACCGAACAGGGACCTCAGGAGGCAATACTCAAAGAGCTGAGCAGACACGAACCACGCAATCAGCAGGCAATAAGCATGGAGCTCAGCAGTGACGAATCATGCTGCTCAACTGGCAATAATCAAGCACGTGACCAGGCAGGAATCACGCAGCTCAGCTGGCAATTGTCAAGCAGATGAGCCGACAGGAATCACGCAGCTCAGATGGCAATTGTCATGCAGATGAGCCGGCAGGAATCACGCAGCTCAGCAGGCCCTGATCACGTGACTCTGCAGGCACTGATCACGTGGCTGATCAAGTCCAGATCACGTGACTGAGCATGCACTGATCACGTGGCTATCATGCACTGATGACGTGACTGCGCATGCACTGATGACGTGGCTGATCGGGCACTGATCACATGGCTCATCATGCACTGATCACGTGTTTATCAGGCAATGATCAGTGACTGACAGGCGCTGATCATGGGACTGTGCACGCACTGATCACGTGGCTATCATGCACTGATCACGTGACTGCGCATGCACTGATGACGTGGCTGTTCGGGCACTGATCACGTGTTTATCAGGCAGTGATCAGTGACTGACAGGCGCTGATCAGGGGACTGTGCACGCACTGATCAGGTGGCTGATCAGGAACTGACCACCTGACCGCGCATGCAGTGATCACGTGGCTGGTCGTTCACTGATCACGTGTTTATCATACGGTGATCACGTGACTGAGAGGCGCTGATCACGTGACTGTGCCGTCAGTGATCACGTGGCTGAGCAGGCACTGATATCGTGACTGAGCATGCACTGATCATGTGCCGGGAGCCGGGGAGGCATTCCACTCTGGACAAAGGTCATGAGGAAGGAGGCTCGGCATACGCAAATGCGGGATCGAGCCTCAGGAGTCCACCCGGATATTCTCGAGCATCTCCCCCCAAAACCGGAGTCTGCCTACTGTATTGCTTTGTGCTCTCACCTCTGATTTCACTGGGGGCTGTCCCCCACCACCATCTCGCTCTCTCTGTCAAAGAGTTAACTTACAGCTCCAATTCATAAAGTTCCTTGTCATTCTTCCCTTTAACTTCCAGCTGAGTCTCCATCTGGAGCGCGGAACCCACCACGCTTACTAATTATGCCTGGGCTGCTAAGACCCACTCGAGAAGGTGTCTAGGGTGAGGCACCTTTCGCTATTCGAGAGGGCGCCTGCGGCCTACGTAAGTGGTGCAAACTTCTTGTCTTGAAGTTTGATTGGTCTTCCGCGTAAACCAAGCTACTCAGTCTCTTTTCTCCACCGAATTTTCCTACTGAGCTCTCCTCATACTATTATTCTTGACATCTCTGATTAGCATATAAATAGTCGCCTAGGCCATCTCTCCTTCGAATACCCTGGATCAGTTGGGGCTGGTCCCCGGCAGGTGGCGACCGAACAGGGACCTCAGGAGGCAATACTCAAAGAGCTGAGCAGACACGATCCTCGCAATCAGCAGGCAATAAGCATGGAGCTCAGCAGTGACGAATCATGCTGCTCAACTGGCAATAATCAAGCACGTGACCAGGCAGGAATCACGCAGCTCAGCTGGCAATTGTCATGCAGATGAGCCGGCAGGAATCACGCAGCTCAGCAGGCCCTGATCACGTGACTCTGCAGGCACTGATCATGTGGCTGATCAAGTCCAGATCACGTGACTGAGCATGCACTGATCACGTGGCTATCATGCACTGATGACGTGACTGCGCATGCACTGATGACGTGGCTGATCGGGCACTGATCACATGGCTCATCATGCACTGATCACGTGTTTATCAGGCAGTGATCAGTGACTGACAGGCGCTGATCAGGGGACTGTGCACGCACTGATCAGGTGGCTGATCAGGAACTGACCACCTGACCGCGCATGCAGTGATCACGTGGCTGGTCGTTCACTGATCACGTGTTTATCATAGGGTGATCACGTGACTGAGAGGCGCTGATCACGTGACTGTGCCATCAGTGATCACGTGGCTGAGCAGGCACTGATATCGTGACTGAGCATGCACTGATCATGTGCCGGGAGCCGGGGAGGCATTCCACTCTGGACAAAAGTCATGAGGAAGGAGGCTCGGCATACGCAAATGCGGGATCGAGCCTCAGGAGTCCACCCGGATATTCTCGAGCATCTCCCCC
This sequence comes from Bos javanicus, assembly GCF_032452875.1. Classification (NCBI taxonomy): domain Eukaryota; kingdom Metazoa; phylum Chordata; class Mammalia; order Artiodactyla; family Bovidae; genus Bos; species Bos javanicus. The sequence goes on from NW_026893889.1 coordinate 57,185, forward strand.
CAAAAAAACCGGAGTCTGCCTACTGTATTGCTTTGTGCTCTCACCTCTGATTTCACTGGGGGCTGTCCCCCACCACCATCTCGCTCTCTCTGTCAAAGAGTTAACTTACAGCTCCAATTCATAAAGTTCCTTGTCATTCTTCCCTTTAACTTCCAGCTGAGTCTCCATCTGGAGCGCGGAACCCACCACGCTTACTAATTATGCCTGGGCTGCTAAGACCCACTCGAGAAGGTGTCTAGGGTGAGGCACCTTTCGCTATTCGAGAGGGCGCCTGCGGCCTACGTAAGTGGTGCAAACTTCTTGTCTTGAAGTTTGATTGGTCTTCCGCGTAAACCAAGCTACTCAGTCTCTTTTCTCCACCGAATTTTCCTACTGAGCTCTCCTCATACTATTATTCTTGACATCTCTGATTAGCATATAAATAGTCGCCTAGGCCATCTCTCCTTCGAATACCCTGGATCAGTTGGGGCTGGTCCCCGGCAGGTGGCGACCGAACAGGGACCTCAGGAGGCAATACTCAAAGAGCTGAGCAGACACGAACCACGCAATCAGCAGGCAATAAGCATGGAGCTCAGCAGTGACGAATCATGCTGCTCAACTGGCAATAATCAAGCACGTGACCAGGCAGGAATCACGCAGCTCAGCTGGCAATTGTCAAGCAGATGAGCCGACAGGAATCACGCAGCTCAGCTGGCAATTGTCATGCAGATGAGCCGGCAGGAATCACGCAGCTCAGCAGGCCCTGATCACGTGACTCTGCAGGCACTGATCACGTGGCTGATCAAGTCCAGATCACGTGACTGAGCATGCACTGATCACGTGGCTATCATGCACTGATCACGTGACTGCGCATGCACTGATGACGTGGCTGTTCGGGCACTGATCACGTGTTTATCAGGCAGTGATCAGTGACTGACAGGCGCTGATCAGGGGACTGTGCACGCACTGATCAGGTGGCTGATCAGGAACTGACCACCTGACTGCGCATGCAGTGATCACGTGGCTGGTCGTTCACTGATCACGTGTTTATCATAGGGTGATCACGTGACTGAGAGGCGCTGTCACGTGACTGTGCCGTCAGTGATCACGTGGCTGAGCAGGCACTGATATCGTGACTGAGCATGCACTGATCATGTGCCGAGAGCCGGGGAGGCATTCCACTCTGGACAAAGGTCATGAGGAAGGAGGCTCGGCATACGCAAATGCGGGATCGAGCCTCAGGAGTCCACCCGGATATTCTCGAGCATCTCCCCCCCGCAAAAAAACCAGAGTCTGCCTACTGTATTGCTTTGTGCTCTCACCTCTGATTTCACTGGGGGCTGTCCACCACCACCATCTCGCTCTGTCTGTCAAAGAGTTAACTTACAGCTCCAATTCATAAAGTTCCTTGTCATTCTTCCCTTTAACTTCCAGCTGAGTCTCCATCTGGAGCGCGGAACCCACCACGCTTACTAATTATGCCTGGGCTGCTAAGACCCACTCGAGAAGGTGTCTAGGGTGAGGCACCTTTCGCTATTCGAGAGGGCGCCTGCGGCCTACGTAAGTGGTGCAAACTTCTTGTCTTGAAGTTTGATTGGTCTTCCGCGTAAACCAAGCTACTCAGTCTCTTTTCTCCACCGAATTTTCCTACTGAGCTCTCCTCATACTATTATTCTTGACATCTCTGATTAGCATATAAATAGTCGCCTAGGCCATCTCTCCTTCGAATACCCTGGATCAGTTGGGGCTGGTCCCCGGCAGGTGGCGACCGAACAGGGACCTCAGGAGGCAATACTCAAAGAGCTGAGCAGACACGAACCACGCAATCAGCAGGCAATAAGCATGGAGCTCAGCAGTGACGAATCATGCTGCTCAACTGGCAATAATCAAGCACGTGACCAGGCAGGAATCACGCAGCTCAGCTGGCAATTGTCATGCAGATGAGCCGGCAGGAATCACGCAGCTCAGCAGGCCCTGATCACGTGACTCTGCAGGCACTGATCACGTGGCTGATCAAGTCCAGATCACGTGACTGAGCATGCACTGATCACGTGGCTATCATGCACTGATGACGTGACTGCGCATGCACTGATGACGTGGCTGATCGGGCACTGATCACATGGCTCATCATGCAGTGATCACGTGTTTATCAGGCAGTGATCAGTGACTGACAGGCGCTGATCAGGGGACTGTGCACGCACTGATCAGGTGGCTGATCAGGAACTGACCACCTGACCGCGCATGCAGTGATCACGTGGCTGGTCGTTCACTGATCACGTGTTTATCATACGGTGATCACGTGACTGAGAGGCGCTGATCAAGTGACTGTGCCGTCAGTGATCACGTGGCTGAGCAGGCACTGATATGGTGACTGAGCATGCACTGATCATGTGCCGGGAGCCGGGGAGGCATTCCACTCTGGACAAAGGTCATGAGGAAGGAGGCTCGGCATACGCAAATGCGGGATCGAGCCTCAGGAGTCTACCCGGATATTCTCGAGCATCTCCCCCAAAAAAACCGGAGTCTGCCTACTGTATTGCTTTGTGCTCTCACCTCTGATTTCACTGGGGGCTGTCCCCCACCACCATCTCGCTCTCTCTGTCAAAGAGTTAACTTACAGCTCCAATTCATAAAGTTCCTTGTCATTCTTCCCTTTAACTTCCAGCTGAGTCTCCATCTGGAGCGCGGAACCCACCACGCTTACTAATTATGCCTGGGCTGCTAAGACCCACTCGAGAAGGTGTCTAGGGTGAGGCACCTTTCGCTATTCGAGAGGGCGCCTGCGGCCTACGTAAGTGGTGCAAACTTCTTGTCTTGAAGTTTGATTGGTCTTCCGCGTAAACCAAGCTACTCAGTCTCTTTTCTCCACCGAATTTTCCTACTGAGCTCTCCTCATACTATTATTCTTGACATCTCTGATTAGCATATAAATAGTCGCCTAGGCCATCTCTCCTTCGAATACCCTGGATCAGTTGGGGCTGGTCCCCGGCAGGTGGCGACCGAACAGGGACCTCAGGAGGCAATACTCAAAGAGCTGAGCAGACACGAACCACGCAATCAGCAGGCAATAAGCATGGAGCTCAGCAGTGACGAATCATGCTGCTCAACTGGCAATAATCAAGCACGTGACCAGGCAGGAATGACGCAGCTCAGCTGGCAATTGTCAAGCAGATGAGCCGACAGGAATCACGCAGCTCAGCTGGCAATTGTCATGCAGATGAGCCGGCAGGAATCACGCAGCTCAGCAGGCCCTGATCACGTGACTCTGCAGGCACTGATCACGTGGCTGATCAAGTCCAGATCACGTGACTGAGCATGCACTGATCACGTGGCTATCATGCACTGATCACGTGACTGCGCATGCACTGATGACGTGGCTGTTCGGGCACTGATCACGTGTTTATCAGGCAGTGATCAGTGACTGACAGGCGCTGATCAGGGGACTGTGCACGCACTGATCAGGTGGCTGATCAGGAACTGACCACCTGACCTCGCATGCAGTGATCACGTGGCTGGTCGTTCACTGATCACGTGTTTATCATAGGGTGATCACGTGACTGAGAGGCGCTGATCACGTGACTGTGCCGTAAGTGATCACGTGGCTGAGCAGGCACTGATATCGTGACTGAGCATGCACTGATCATGTGCCGGGAGCCGGGGAGGCATTCCACTCTGGACAAAGGTCATGAGGAAGGAGGCTCGGCATACGCAAATGCGGGATCGAGCCTCAGGAGTCCACCCGGATATTCTCGAGCATCTCCCCCAAAAAAACCGGAGTCTGCCTACTGTATTGCTTTGTGCTCTCACCTCTGATTTCACTGGGGGCTGTCCCCCACCACCATCTCGCTCTCTCTGTCAAAGAGTTAACTTACAGCTCCAATTCATAAAGTTCCTTGTCATTCTTCCCTTTAACTTCCAGCTGAGTCTCCATCTGGAGCGCGGAACCCACCACGCTTACTAATTATGCCTGGGCTGCTAAGACCCACTCGAGAAGGTGTCTAGGGTGAGGCACCTTTCGCTATTCGAGAGGGCGCCTGCGGCCTACGTAAGTGGTGCAAACTTCTTGTCTTGAAGTTTGATTGGTCTTCCGCGTAAACCAAGCTACTCAGTCTCTTTTCTCCACCGAATTTTCCTACTGAGCTCTCCTCATACTATTATTCTTGACATCTCTGATTAGCATATAAATAGTCGCCTAGGCCATCTCTCCTTCGAATACCCTGGATCAGTTGGGGCTGGTCCCCGGCAGGTGGCGACCGAACAGGGACCTCAGGAGGCAATACTCAAAGAGCTGAGCAGACACGAACCACGCAATCAGCAGGCAATAAGCATGGAGCTCAGCAGTGACGAATCATGCTGCTCAACTGGCAATAATCAAGCACGTGACCAGGCAGGAATCACGCAGCTCAGCTGGCAATTGTCAAGCAGATGAGCCGACAGGAATCACGCAGCTCAGCTGGCAATTGTCATGCAGATGAGCCGGCAGGAATCACGCAGCTCAGCAGGCCCTGATCACGTGACTCTGCAGGCACTGATCACGTGGCTGATCAAGTCCAGATCACGTGACTGAGCATGCACTGATCACGTGGCTATCATGCACTGATCACGTGACTGCGCATGCACTGATGACGTGGCTGTTCGGGCACTGATCACGTGTTTATCAGGCAGTGATCAGTGACTGACAGGCGCTGATCAGGGGACTGTGCACGCACTGATCAGGTGGCTGATCAGGAACTGACCACCTGACTGCGCATGCAGTGATCACGTGGCTGGTCGTTCACTGATCACGTGTTTATCATATGGTGATCACGTGACTGAGAGGCGCTGATCACGTGACTGTGCCGTCAGTGATCACGTGGCTGAGCAGGCACTGATATCGTGACTGAGCATGCACTGATCATGTGCCGGGAGCCGGGGAGGCATTCCACTCTGGACAAAGGTCATGAGGAAGGAGGCTCGGCATACGCAAATGCGGGATCGAGCCTCAGGAGTCCACCCGGATATTCTCGAGCATCTCCCCCCAAAAAAACCAGAGTCTGCCTACTGTATTGCTTTGTGCTCTCACCTCTGATTTCACTGGGGGCTGTCCCCCACCACCATCTCGCTCTCTCTGTCAAAGAGTTAACTTACAGCTCCAATTCATAAAGTTCCTTGTCATTCTTCCCTTTAACTTCCAGCTGAGTCTCCATCTGGAGCGCGGAACCCACCACGCTTACTAATTATGCCTGGGCTGCTAAGACCCACTCGAGAAGGTGTCTAGGGTGAGGCACCTTTCGCTATTCGAGAGGGCGCCTGCGGCCTACGTAAGTGGTGCAAACTTCTTGTCTTGAAGTTTGATTGGTCTTCCGCGTAAACCAAGCTACTCAGTCTCTTTTCTCCACCGAATTTTCCTACTGAGCTCTCCTCATACTATTATTCTTGACATCTCTGATTAGCATATAAATAGTCGCCTAGGCCATCTCTCCTTCGAATACCCTGGATCAGTTGGGGCTGGTCCCCGGCAGGTGGCGACCGAACAGGGACCTCAGGAGGCAATACTCAAAGAGCTGAGCAGACACGAACCACGCAATCAGCAGGCAATAAGCATGGAGCTCAGCAGTGACGAATCATGCTGCTCAACTGGCAATAATCAAGCACGTGACCAGGCAGGAATCACGCAGCTCAGCTGGCAATTGTCAAGCAGATGAGCCGACAGGAATCACGCAGCTCAGATGGCAATTGTCATGCAGATGAGCCGGCAGGAATCACGCAGCTCAGCAGGCCCTGATCACGTGACTCTGCAGGCACTGATCACGTGGCTGATCAAGTCCAGATCACGTGACTGAGCATGCACTGATCACGTGGCTATCATGCACTGATGACGTGACTGCGCATGCACTGATGACGTGGCTGATCAGGCACTGATCACATGGCTCATCATGCACTGATCACGTGTTTATCAGGCAATGATCAGTGACTGACAGGCGCTGATCATGGGACTGTGCACGCACTGATCACGTGGCTATCATGCACTGATCACGTGACTGCGCATGCACTGATGACGTGGCTGTTCGGGCACTGATCACGTGTTTATCAGGCAGTGATCAGTGACTGACAGGCGCTGATCAGGGGACTGTGCACGCACTGATCAGGTGGCTGATCAGGAACTGACCACCTGACTGCGCATGCAGTGATCACGTGGCTGGTCGTTCACTGATCACGTGTTTATCATACGGTGATCACGTGACTGAGAGGCGCTGATCACGTGACTGTGCCGTCAGTGATCACGTGGCTGAGCAGGCACTGATATCGTGACTGAGCATGCACTGATCATGTGCCGGGAGCCGGGGAGGCATTCCACTCTGGACAAAGGTCATGAGGAAGGAGGCTCGGCATACGCAAATGCGGGATCGAGCCTCAGGAGTCCACCCGGATATTCTCGAGCATCTCCCCCCAAAAAACCAGAGTCTGCCTACTGTATTGCTTTGTGCTCTCACCTCTGATTTCACTGGGGGCTGTCCCCCACCACCATCTCGCTCTCTCTGTCAAAGAGTTAACTTACAGCTCCAATTCATAAAGTTCCTTGTCATTCTTCCCTTTAACTTCCAGCTGAGTCTCCATCTGGAGCGCGGAACCCACCACGCTTACTAATTATGCCTGGGCTGCTAAGACCCACTCGAGAAGGTGTCTAGGGTGAGGCACCTTTCGCTATTCGAGAGGGCGCCTGCGGCCTACGTAAGTGGTGCAAACTTCTTGTCTTGAAGTTTGATTGGTCTTCCGCGTAAACCAAGCTACTCAGTCTCTTTTCTCCACCGAATTTTCCTACTGAGCTCTCCTCATACTATTATTCTTGACATCTCTGATTAGCATATAAATAGTCGCCTAGGCCATCTCTCCTTCGAATACCCAGGATCAGTTGGGGCTGGTCCCCGGCAGGTGGCGACCGAACAGGGACCTCAGGAGGCAATACTCAAAGAGCTGAGCAGACACGAACCACGCAATCAGCAGGCAATAAGCATGGAGCTCAGCAGTGACGAATCATGCTGCTCAACTGGCAATAATCAAGCACGTGACCAGGCAGGAATCACGCAGCTCAGATGGCAATTGTCATGCAGATGAGCCGGCAGGAATCACGCAGCTCAGCAGGCCCTGATCACGTGACTCTGCAGGCACTGATCACGTGGCTGATCAAGTACAGATCAGGTGACTGAGCATGCACTGATCACGTGGCTATCATGCACTGATGACGTGACTACGCATGCACTGATGACGTGGCTGATCGGGCACTGATCACATGGCTCATCATGCACTGATCACGTGTTTCTCAGGCAGTGATCAGTGACTGACAGGCGCTGATCAGGGGACTGTGCACGCACTGATCAGGTGGCTGATCAGGAACTGACCACCTGACCGCGCATGCAGTGATCACCTGGCTGGTCGTTCACTGATCACGTGTTTATCATATGGTGATCACGTGACTGAGAGGCGCTGATCACGTGACTGTGCCGTCAGTGATCACGTGGCTGAGCAGGCACTGATATCGTGACTGAGCATGCACTGATCATGTGCCGGGAGCCGGGGAGGCATTCCACTCTGAACAAAGGTCATGAGGAAGGAGGCTCGGCATACGCAAATGCGGGATCGAGCCTCAGGAGTCCACCCGGATATTCTCGAGCATCTCCCCCCAAAAAAACCGGAGTCTGCCTACTGTATTGCTTTGTGCTCTCACCTCTGATTTCACTGGGGGCTGTCCCCCACCACCATCTCGCTCTCTCTGTCAAAGAGTTAACTTACAGCTCCAATTCATAAAGTTCCTTGTCATTCTTCCCTTTAACTTCCAGCTGAGTCTCCATCTGGAGCGCGGAACCCACCACGCTTACTAATTATGCCTGGGCTGCTAAGACCCACTCGAGAAGGTGTCTAGGGTGAGGCACCTTTCGCTATTCGAGAGGGCGCCTGCGGCCTACGTAAGTGGTGCAAACTTCTTGTCTTGAAGTTTGATTGGTCTTCCGCGTAAACCAAGCTACTCAGTCTCTTTTCTCCACCGAATTTTCCTACTGAGCTCTCCTCATACTATTATTCTTGACATCTCTGATTAGCATATAAATAGTCGCCTAGGCCATCTCTCCTTCGAATACCCTGGATCAGTTGGGGCTGGTCCCCGGCAGGTGGCGACCGAACAGGGACCTCAGGAGGCAATACTCAAAGAGCTGAGCAGACACGAACCACGCAATCAGCAGGCAATAAGCATGGAGCTCAGCAGTGACGAATCATGCTGCTCAACTGGCAATAATCAAGCACGTGACCAGGCAGGAATCACGCAGCTCAGCTGGCAATTGTCAAGCAGATGAGCCGACAGGAATCACGCAGCTCAGCTGGCAATTGTCATGCAGATGAGCCGGCAGGAATCACGCAGCTCAGCAGGCCCTGATCACGTGACTCTGCAGGCACTGATCACGTGGCTGATCAAGTCCAGATCACGTGACTGAGCATGCACTGATCACGTGGCTATCATGCACTGATCACGTGACTGCGCATGCACTGATGACGTGGCTGTTCGGGCACTGATCACGTGTTTATCAGGCAGTGATCAGTGACTGACAGGCGCTGATCAGGGGACTGTGCACGCACTGATCAGGTGGCTGATCAGGAACTGACCACCTGACTGCGCATGCAGTGATCACGTGGCTGGTCGTTCACTGATCACGTGTTTATCATACGGTGATCACGTGACTGAGAGGCGCTGATCACGTGACTGTGCCGTCAGTGATCACGTGGCTGAGCAGGCACTGATATCGTGACTGAGCATGCACTGATCATGTGCCGGGAGCCGGGGAGGCATTCCACTCTGGACAAAGGTCATGAGGAAGGAGGCTCGGCATACGCAAATGCGGGATCGAGCCTCAGGAGTCCACCCGGATATTCTCGAGCATCTCCCCCCAAAAAAACCAGAGTCTGCCTACTGTATTGCTTTGTGCTCTCACCTCTGATTTCACTGGGGGCTGTCCCCCACCACCATCTCGCTCTCTCTGTCAAAGAGTTAACTTACAGCTCCAATTCATAAAGTTCCTTGTCATTCTTCCCTTTAACTTCCAGCTGAGTCTCCATCTGGAGCGCGGAACCCACCACGCTTACTAATTATGCCTGGGCTGCTAAGACCCACTCGAGAAGGTGTCTAGGGTGAGGCACCTTTCGCTATTCGAGAGGGCGCCTGCGGCCTACGTAAGTGGTGCAAACTTCTTGTCTTGAAGTTTGATTGGTCTTCCGCGTAAACCAAGCTACTCAGTCTCTTTTCTCCACCGAATTTTCCTACTGAGCTCTCCTCATACTATTATTCTTGACATCTCTGATTAGCATATAAATAGTCGCCTAGGCCATCTCTCCTTCGAATACCCTGGATCAGTTGGGGCTGGTCCCTGGCAGGTGGCGACCGAACAGGGACCTCAGGAGGCAATACTCAAAGAGCTGAGCAGACACGAACCACGCAATCAGCAGGCAATAAGCATGGAGCTCAGCAGTGACGAATCATGCTGCTCAACTGGCAATAATCAAGCACGTGACCAGGCAGGAATCACGCAGCTCAGCTGGCAATTGTCAAGCAGATGAGCCGACAGGAATCACGCAGCTCAGATGGCAATTGTCATGCAGATGAGCCGGCAGGAATCACGCAGCTCAGCAGGCCCTGATCACGTGACTCTGCAGGCACTGATCACGTGGCTGATCAAGTACAGATCACGTGACTGAGCATGCACTGATCACGTGGCTATCATGCACTGATGACGTGACTGCGCATGCACTGATGACGTGGCTGATCGGGCACTGATCACATGGCTCATCATGCACTGATCACGTGTTTATCAGGCAATGATCAGTGACTGACAGGCGCTGATCATGGGACTGTGCACGCACTGATCACGTGGCTATCATGCACTGATCACGTGACTGCGCATGCACTGATGACGTGGCTGTTCGGGCACTGATCACGTGTTTATCAGGCAGTGATCAGTGACTGACAGGCGCTGATCAGGGGACTGTGCACGCACTGATCAGGTGGCTGATCAGGAACTGACCACCTGACTGCGCATGCAGTGATCACGTGGCTGGTCGTTCACTGATCACGTGTTTATCATACGGTGATCACGTGACTGAGAGGCGCTGATCACGTGACTGTGCCGTCAGTGATCACGTGGCTGAGCAGGCACTGATATCGTGACTGAGCATGCACTGATCATGTGCCGGGAGCCGGGGAGGCATTCCACTCTGGACAAAGGTCATGAGGAAGGAGGCTCGGCATACGCAAATGCGGGATCGAGCCTCAGGAGTCCACCCGGATATTCTCGAGCATCTCCCCCCAAAAAAACCGGAGTCTGCCTACTGTATTGCTTTGTGCTCTCACCTCTGATTTCACTGGGGGCTGTCCCCCACCACCATCTCGCTCTCTCTGTCAAAGAGTTAACTTACAGCTCCAATTCATAAAGTTCCTTGTCATTCTTCCCTTTAACTTCCAGCTGAGTCTCCATCTGGAGCGCGGAACCCACCACGCTTACTAATTATGCCTGGGCTGCTAAGACCCACTCGAGAAGGTGTCTAGGGTGAGGCACCTTTCGCTATTCGAGAGGGCGCCTGCGGCCTACGTAAGTGGTGCAAACTTCTTGTCTTGAAGTTTGATTGGTCTTCCGCGTAAACCAAGCTACTCAGTCTCTTTTCTCCACCGAATTTTCCTACTGAGCTCTCCTCATACTATTATTCTTGACATCTCTGATTAGCATATAAATAGTCGCCTAGGCCATCTCTCCTTCGAATACCCTGGATCAGTTGGGGCTGGTCCCCGGCAGGTGGCGACCGAACAGGGACCTCAGGAGGCAATACTCAAAGAGCTGAGCAGACACGAACCACGCAATCAGCAGGCAATAAGCATGGAGCTCAGCAGTGACGAATCATGCTGCTCAACTGGCAATAATCAAGCACGTGACCAGGCAGGAATCACGCAGCTCAGCTGGCAATTGTCAAGCAGATGAGCCGACAGGAATCACGCAGCTCAGCTGGCAATTGTCATGCAGATGAGCCGGCAGGAATCACGCAGCTCAGCAGGCCCTGATCACGTGACTCTGCAGGCACTGATCACGTGGCTGATCAAGTCCAGATCACGTGACTGAGCATGCACTGATCACGTGGCTATCATGCACTGATCATGTGGCTGATCATGCACTGATCACGTGGCTGATCATGCACTGATCACGTGTTTATCAGGCACTGATCAGTGACTGACAGGCGCTGATCATGGGACTGTGCACGCACTGATCACGTGGCTGATCATGCACTGATCACGTGACTGCGCATGCACTGATCACGTGGCTGTTCATGCACTGATCACGTGTTTATCATGCAGTGATCACGTGACTGACAGGCGCTGATCACGTGACTGTGCCGTCACTGATCACGTGGCTGATCAGGCACTGATACGTGACTGAGCATGCACTGATCATGTGCCTGGAGCCGGCATGCTGCTCACTGGCAATAATCAAGCAGGTGATCACGCAGGAATCACGCAGCTCAGCTGGCAATTGTCAAGCAGATGAGCTGACAGGAATCACGCAGCTCAGATGGCAATTGTCATGCAGATGAGCTGGCAGGAATCACGCAGCTCAGCAGGCCCTGATCACGTGACTCTGCATGATCACGTGACTGATCATGTGACTGATCACTGATCATCACGTGTATGATCATGCACTGATCATCGCACTGATCACGTGGCTGATCATGCACTGATCACGTTGCTGATCATGCACTGATCATGGCTGATCATGCACTGATCACGTGGCTGATCATGCACTGATCACGTAGCTATCATGCACTGATCACATGGCTATCATGCACTGATCACGTGGCTGATCATGCACTGATCACGTGACTGATCATGCACTGATCACGTGGCTATCATGCACTGATCACGTGGCTGATCATACACTGATCACGTGACTGATCATGCACTGATCACGTGCCTGATCATGCACTGATCACGTGGCTGATCATGCACTGATCACGGGACTGATCATGCACTGATCACGTCCTGATCATGCACTGATCACGTGGCTGATCATGCACTGATCACGTGCTGATCATACACTGATCACGTGACTGTCATGCACTGATCACGTGGCTGATCATGCACTGATCACGTGGCTGTCATGCACTGATCACGTGAAGATCATGCACTGATCACGTGCCTGATCATGCACTGATCACGTGGCTGATCATGCACTGATCACAAAGCTGATCATACACTGATCACGTGACTGTCATGCACTGATCACGTGGCTGATCATGCACTGATCACGTGGCTGATCATGCACTGATCACGTGGCTGATCATGCACTGATCACGTGGCTGATCATGCACTGATCACGTTGCTGATCATGCACTGATCACGTGGCTGATCATGCACTGATCACGTGGCTGATCATGCACTGATCACGTGACTTATCATGCACTGATCACGTGACTGTATGGTGCTGATCATGTGACTGATCATGCACTGATCACGTGGCTATCATGCACTGATCACGTGACTGTCATGCACTGATCACGTGGCTGATCATGCACTGATCACGTGACTGATCATGCACTGATCACGTGACTGATCATGCACTGATCACGTGGCTGATCATGCACTGATCACGTGGCTGATCATGCACTGATCACGTGACTGTCATGCACTGATCACGTGGCTGATCATGCACTGATCACGTGGCTGATCATGCACTGATCACGTGGCTGATCATGCACTGATCATGAAGCTGATCATGCACTGATCACGTGACTGTCATGCACTGATCACGTGGCTGATCATGCACTGATCACGTGGCTGATCATGCACTGATCACGTGACTGATCATGCACTGATCACGTAGCTATCATGCACTGATCACGTGGCTATCATGCACTGATCACGTGGCTGATCACACACTGATCACGTGAATGCACATGCACTGATCTCATGGCTGATCATGCACTGATCACGTGGCTGATCATGCACTGATCACGTTGCTGATCATGCACTGATCACGTTGCTGATCATGCACTGATCACGTGGCTATCATGCACTGATCACGTGGCTGATCATGCACTGATCACGTAGCTATCATGCACTGATCACGTGGCTATCATGCACTGATCACGTGGCTGATCATGCACTGATCACGATGCCCTCATGCACTGATCACGTGGCTGATCATGCACTGATCACGTAACTGATCATGCACTGATCACGTGCCTGATCATGCACTGATCACGTGGCTGATCATGCACTGATCACGTGACTGATCATGCACTGATCACGTGCCTCATCATGCACTGATCACGTGGCTGATCATGCACTGATCACGAAGGTGATCATACACTGATCACGGGACTGTCATGCACTGATCACGTGGCTGATCATGCACTGATCACGTATCTGATCATGCACTGATCACGTGGCTGATCATGCACTGATCACGTTGCTATCATGCACTGATCACGTGGCTGATCATGCACTGATCACGTGGCTGATCATGCACTGATCACGTGGCTGATCATGCACTGATCACGTGACTGATCATGCACTGATCACGTGGCAATCATGCACTGATCACGTGGCTGATCATGCACTGATCATGAAGCTATCAGCACTGATCACATGACTGATCATGCACTGATCACGTGGCTATCATGCACTGATCACGTGACTGATCATGCACTGATCACGTGACTGATCATGCACTGATCACGTGGCTATCATGCACTGATCACGTGGCTGATCATGCACTGATCACGTGGCTGATCATGCACTGATCACTGGCTATCATGCACTGATCACGTGACTGATCATGCACTGATCACTGCTGATCATGCACTGATCACGTGGCTGATCATGCACTGATCACGTGGCTGATCATGCACTGATCACGTGACTGTCATGCACTGATCACGTGGCTGATCATGCACTGATCACGTGGCTATCATGCACTGATCACGTGACTGATCATGCACTGATCATGTACCTGATCATGCACTGATCACGTGGCTATCATGCACTGATCACTGGCTGATCATGCACTGATCACGTGACTGATCATGCATGATCACGTGGCTGATCATGCACTGATCACGTGACTGTCATGCACTGATCACGTGGCTGATCATGCACTGATCACGTGGCTGATCATGCACTGATCACGTGATCATGCACTGATCACGTGGCTGATCATGCACTGATCACGTGGCTGATCATGCACTGATCACGTGACTGATCATGCACTGATCACGTGCCTGATCATGCACTGATCACGTGGCTGATCATGCACTGATCACGTGACTGATCATGCACTGATCACGTCCTGATCATGCACTGATCACGTGGCTGATCATGCACTGATCACGAAGCTGATCATGCACTGATCACGTGACTGTCATGCACTGATCACGTGGCTGATCATGCACTGATCACCTGGCTGTCATGCACTGATCACGTGAATGATCATGCACCCTTCATGTGCCTGATCATGCACTGATCACGTGGCTGATCATGCACTGATCACGAAGCTGATCATACACTGATCACGTGACTGTCATGCACTGATCACGTGGCTGATCATGCACTGATCATGTGGCTGATCATGCACTGATCACGTGGCTAATCATGCACTGATCACGTGGCTGATCATGCACTGATCACGTTGCTGATCATGCACTGATCACGTGGCTGATCATGCACTGATCACGTGGCTGATCATGCACTGATCACGTGACTGATCATGCACTGATCACGTGTCTGAATGGTGCTGATCATGTGACTGATCATGCACTGATCACGTGGCTATCATGCACTGATCACGTGACTGTCATGCACTGATCACGTGGCTGATCATGCACTGATCACGTGACTGATCATGCACTGATCACGTGACTGATCATGCACTGATCACGTGACTGATCATGCACTGATCACGTGGCTGATCATGCACTGATCACGTGCTGATCATGCACTGATCACGTGACTGTCATGCACTGATCACGTGGCTGATCATGCACTGATCACGTGGCTGATCATGCACTGATCACGTGGCTGATCATGCACTGATCATGAAGCTGATCATGCACTGATCACGTGACTGTCATGCACTGATCACGTGGCTGATCATGCACTGATCACGTGGCTGATCATGCACTGATCACGTGGCTGATCATGCACTGATCACGTGCTGATCATGCACTGATCACGTGGCTATCATGCACTGATCACGTGGCTGATCATGCACTGATCACGTGACTGATCATGCACTGATCACGTGGCTATCATGCACTGATCACGTGACTGATCATGCACTGATCACGTGGCTGATCATGCACTGATCACGTGGCTGATCATGCACTGATCACGTGGCTGATCATGCACTGATCACGTTGCTGATCATGCACTGATCACGTTGCTGATCATGCACTGATCACGTGGCTATCATGCACTGATCACGTGGCTGATCATGCACTGATCACGTAGCTATCATGCACTGATCACGTGGCTATCATGCACTGATCACGTGGCTGATCATGCACTGATCACGTGCCCTCATGCACTGATCACGTGGCTGATCATGCACTGATCACGTAACTGATCATGCACTGATCACGTGGCTGATCATGCACTGATCACGTGGCTGATCATGCACTGATCACTATTGATCATGCACTGATCACGTGCCTGATCATGCACTGATCACGTGGCTGATCATGCACTGATCACGTGGCTGATCATGCACTGATCACGTGGCTGATCATGCACTGATCACGTGACTGATCATGCACTGATCACGTGGCAATCATGCACTGATCACGTGGCTGATCATGCACTGATCATGAAGCTATCAGCACTGATCACATGACTGATCATGCACTGATCACGTGGATATCATGCACTGATCACGTGACTGATCATGCACTGATCACGTGACTGATCATGCACTGATCACGTGGCTATCATGCACTGATCACGTGGCTGATCATGCACTGATCACGTGGCTGATCATGCACTGATCACTGGCTATCATGCACTGATCACGTGACTGATCATGCACTGATCACTGCGTGATCATGCACTGATCACGTGGCTGATCATGCACTGATCACGAAGCTGATCATGCACTGATCACGTGACTGTCATGCACTGATCACGTGGCTGATCATGCACTGATCACGTGGCTGATCATGCACTGATCACGTGGCTGATCATGCACTGATCACGTGCTATCATGCACTGATCACGTGGCTGATCATGCACTGATCACGTGGCTGATCATGCACTGATCACGTGGCTGATCATGCACTGATCACGTGACTGATCATGCACTGATCACGTGGCAATCATGCACTGATCACGTGGCTGATCATGCACTGATCATGAAGCTATCATGCACTGATCACATGACTGATCATGCACTGATCACGTGGATATCATGCACTGATCACGTGACTGATCATGCACTGATCACGTGACTGATCATGCACTGATCACGTGGCTATCATGCACTGATCACGTGGCTGATCATGCACTGATCACGTGGCTGATCATGCACTGCTGGCTATCATGCACTGATCACGTGACTGATCATGCACTGATCACTGCTGATCATGCACTGATCACGTGGCTGATCATGCACTGATCACGGCTGATCATGCACTGATCACGTGACTGTCATGCACTGATCACGTGGCTGATCATGCACTGATCACGTGTCTATCATGCACTGATCACGTGACTGCGCATGCACTGATCATGTACCTGATCATGCACTGATCACGTGGCTATCATGCACTGATCACTGGCTGATCATGCACTGATCACGTAACTGATCATGCATGATCACGAAGCTGATCATGCACTGATCACGTGACTGTCATGCACTGATCACGTGGCTGATCATGCACTGATCACGTGGCTGATCATGCACTGATCACGTTTCGTATCATGCACTGATCACGTGGCTGATCATGCACTGATCACGTGGCTGATCATGCACTGATCACGTGTCTGATCATGCACTGATCACGTGGCTGATCATGCACTGATCACGTGACTGATCATGCACTGATCACGTGGCTGATCATGCACTGATCACGTGGCTGATCATGCACTGATCACGTGACTGATCATGCACTGATCACGTGCCTGATCATGCACTGATCACGTGGCTGATCATGCACTGATCACATGAATGATCATGCACTGATCACGTGCCTGATCATGCACTGATCACGTGGCTGATCATGCACTGATCATGAAGCTGATCATACACTGATCACGTGATTGTCATGCACTGATCACATGACTGATCATGCACTGATCACGTGGCTGATCATGCACTGATCACCAGGCTATCATGCACTGATCACGTGACTGATCATGCACTGATCACGTGCCTGATCATGCACTGATCACGTGGCTGATCATGCACTGATCACGTGACTGCATATGCACTGATCACGTGGCTGATCATGCACTGATCACGTGGCTGATCATGCACTGATCACGTGGCTGATCATGCACTGATCACGTTGCTGATCATGCACTGATCACGTGGCTATCATGCACTGATCACGTGGCTATCATGCACTGATCACGTGGCTGATCATGCACTGATCACGTGACTGATCATGCACTGATCACGTGGATGATCATGCACTGATCACGTGACTGATCATGCACTGATCAGTGGCTATCATGCACTGATCACGTGGCTATCATGCACTGATCACGTGACTGGGCATGCAATCAATGATCACGTGGCTGATCATGCACTGATCACGTGGCTGATCATGCACTGATCACGTGACTGATCATGCACTGATCACGTGGCTATCATGCACTGATCACGTGACTGATCATGCACTGATCATGTGGATGATCATGCACTGATCACGTGACTGATCATGCACTGATCACGTGACTGATCATGCACTGATCACGTGGCTATCATGCACTGATCACGGGACTGCACATGCACTGATCATGTGGATGATCATGCACTGATCACGTGACTGATCATGCACTGATCACGTGGCTGATCATGCACTGATCACGTGGCTGATCATGCACTGATCATGTGACTGATCATAACTGATCACGAAGCTGATCATGCACTGATCACGTGACTGTGCATGCACTGATCACGTGCTGATCATGCACTGATCACGTGGCTGATCATGCACTGATCATGTTGGATCATGCACTGATCACATGGCTGATCATGCACTGATCACGTGACTGATCATGCACTGATCATGTGCCTGATCATGCACTGATCACGTGTATGTCATACACTGATCACGTGAATGATCATGCACTGATCACGGGCTGATCATGCACTGATCACGTGTCTGATCATGCACTGATCACGTGGCTGATCATACACTGATCACGGGACTGTCATGCACTGATCACGTGGCTATCATGCACTGATCACGTGGCTGATCATGCACTGATCACGTAACTGATCATGCACTGATCACGGCTGATCATGCACTGATCATGTGACTGTCATGCACTGATCACGTGGCTGATCATGCACTGATCACGTGGCTGATCATGCACTGATCACGTGGCTAATCATGCACTGATCACGTGGCTGATCATGCACTGATCACGTTGCTGATCATGCACTGATCACGTGGCTGATCATGCACTGATCACGTGCTGATCATGCACTGATCACGTGGCTGATCATGCACTGATCACGTGGCTGATCATGCACTGATCACGTTGCTGATCATGCACTGATCACGTGGCTGATCATGCACTGATCACGTGACTGATCATGCACTGATCACGTAGATATCATGCACTGATCACGTGCTATCATGCACTGATCACGTGGCTGATCATACACTGATCACGTGACTGACATGCACTGATCACGTGGCTGATCATGCACTGATCACGTGGCTGATCATGCACTGATCACATGGCTGATCATGCACTGATCACGTGGCTGATCATGCACTGATCACGTGCCTGATCATGCACTGATCACGTGAACGATCATGCACTGATCACGTGGCTGATCATGCACTGATCACGTGCTGATCATGCACTGATCACGTGACTGTCATGCACTGATCACGTGGCTGATCATGCACTGATCACGTGGCTGATCATGCACTGATCACGTGGCTATCATGCACTGATCATGTGACTGATCATGCACTGATCACGTGCCTGATCATGCACTGATCACGTGGCTGATCATGCACTGATCACGTGGCTGATCATGCACTGATCACGTGGCTGATCATGCACTGATCACGTTGCTGATCATGCACTGATCACGTGGCTATCATGCACTGATCACGTGGCTGATCATGCACTGATCACGTAGCTATCATGCACTGATCACATGGCTATCATGCACTGATCACGTGGCTGATCATGCACTGATCACGTGACTGATCATGCACTGATCACGTGCCCTCATGCACTGATCACGTGGCTGATCATGCACTGATCACGTGCCCTCATGCACTGATCACGTGGCTGATCATGCACTGATCACGTGGCTGATCATGCACTGATCACGTGACTGTCATGCACTGATCACGTGGCTGATCATGCACTGATCACGTGGCTGATCATGCACTGATCACGTGGTTATCATGCACTGATCACGTGACTGATCATGCACTGATCACGTGCCTGATCATGCACTGATCACGTGGCTGATCATGCACTGATCACGTGACTGACATGCACTGATCACGTGGCTGATCATGCACTGATCACGTGGCTGATCATGCACTGATCACGTGGCTAATCATGCACTATCACGTTGCTTACCATGCACTGATCAGTGGCTATCATGCACTGATCACGTGGCTGATCACACACTGATCACGTGACTGACATGCACTGATCACGTGACTGATCATGCACTGATCACGTGGCTATCATGCACTGATCACGTGTCTATCATGCACTGATCACATGACTATCATGCACTGATCACGTGGCTATCATGCACTGATCACGTGTCTATCATGCACTGATCACGTGGCTGATCATGCACTGATCACTTGACTGTGCATGCACTGATCACGTGATTTCACATGCACTGATCACGTAAATGTATGCACTGATCACGTGGCTATCATGCACTGATCACGTGGCTGATCATGCACTGATCCGTGACTGATCATGCACTGATCACGTAGCTATCATGCACTGATCACGTGGCTATCATGCACTGATCACGTGGCTGATCATGCACTGATCACGTGACTGACATGCACTGATCACGTGGCTGATCATGCACTGATCACGTGGACGATCATGCACTGATCACGTGGCTGATCATGCACTGATCACGTATCTATCATGCACTGATCACGTGGCTATCATGCACTGATCACGTGGCTATCATGCACTGATCACGTGGCTGATCATGCACTGATCACGTGGTTATCATGCACTGATCACGTGGCTGATCATGCACTGATCACGTGACTGATCATGCACTGATCATGTGCCTGATCATGCACTGATCACGTGCCTGATCATGCACTGATCACGTGACTGATCATGCACTGATCACGTGACTGATCATGCACTGATCACGTGGCTGATCATGCACTGATCATGAAGCTGATCATACACTGATCACGTGACTGATCATGCACTGATCACGTGGCTGATCATGCACTGATCACGTGGCTGATCATGCACTGATCACCTGGCTATCATGCACTGATCACGTGCCTGATCATGCACTGATCACGTGGCTGATCATGCACTGATCACGTGGCTGATCATGCACTGATCACGTGGCTGATCATGCACTGATCACGTGACTGATCATGCACTGATCACGTTGCTGATCATGCACTGATCAGGTTGCTGTCATGCACTGATCACGTGGCTGATCATACACTGATCACGTGACTGATCATGCACTGATCACGTGGCTATCATGCACTGATCACGTGTTTATCATGCACTGATCACGTGAATGCGCATGCACTGATCACCTACCTGTTCATGCACTGATCAGTGGCTATCATGCACTGATCACGTGGCTGATCATGCACTGATCACGTGACTGATCATGCACTGATCACGTAGCTGTCATGCACTGATCACATGAGTTCGCATGCACTGATCACGTGACTGATCATGCACTGATCACGTGACAGCACATGCACTGATCACGTGGCTGATCATACACTGATCACGTGGCTGATCATGCACTGATCACGTGACTGATCATGCACTGATCACGTGGCTATCATGCACTGATCACGTGGCTATCATGCACTGATCACATGGCTGATCACACACTGATCACGTGAATGCACATGCACTGATCACGTGGCTGATCATGCACTGATCACGTGGCTGATCATGCACTGATCACGTAGCTGATCATGCACTGATCACGTTGCTGATCATGCACTGATCACGTGGCCATCATGCACTGATCACGTGGCTGATCATGCACTGATCACGTAGCTATCATGCACTGATCACGTGGCTATCATGCACTGATCACGTGGCTGATCATGCACTGATCACGTGACTGATCATGCACTGATCACGTGGCTATCATGCACTGATCACGTGGCTGATCATGCACTGATCACGTGACTGATCATGCACTGATCACGTGCCTGATCATGCACTGATCACGTGGCTGATCATGCACTGATCACGGGACTGATCATGCACTGATCACGTCCTGATCATGCACTGATCACGTGGCTGATCATGCACTGATCACGAAGCTGATCATACACTGATCACGTGACTGTCATGCACTGATCACGTGGCTGATCATGCACTGATCACGTGGCTGTCATGCACTGATCACGTGAATGATCATGCACTGATCACGTGCCTGATCATGCACTGATCACGTGGCTGATCATGCACTGATCACAAAGCTGATCATACACTGATCACGTGACTGTCATGCACTGATCACGTGGCTGATCATGCACTGATCATGTGGCTGATCATGCACTGATCACGTGGCTGATCATGCACTGATCACGTGGCTGATCATGCACTGATCACGTTGCTGATCATGCACTGATCACGTGGCTGATCATGCACTGATCACGTGGCTGATCATGCACTGATCACGTGCTTATCATGCACTGATCACGTGGCTGATCATGCACTGATCACGTGACTGATCATGCACTGATCACGTCCTGATCATGCACTGATCACGTGGCTGATCATGCACTGATCACGCAGCTGATCATGCACTGATCACGTGACTGTCATGCACTGATCACGTGGCTGATCATGCACTGATCACGTGGCTGTCATGCACTGATCACGTGAATGATCATGCACTGATCATGTGCCTGATCATGCACTGATCACGTGGCTGATCATGCACTGATCACGAAGCTGATCATGCACTGATCACGTGACTGTCATGCACTGATCACGTGGCTGATCATGCACTGATCACGTGACTGATCATGCACTGATCACGTGGCTGATCATGCACTGATCACGTGGCTGATCATGCACTGATCACATGAATGATCATGCACTGATCACGTGCCTGATCATGCACTGATCACGTGGCTGATCATGCACTGATCACGTGGCTGATCATGCACTGATCACGTGACTGTCATGCACTGATCACGTGACTGATCATGCACTGATCACGTGGCTGATCATGCACTGATCACGTGGCTATCATGCACTGATCACGTGACTGATCATGCACTGATCACGTGGCTGATCATGCACTGATCACGTGGCTGATCATGCACTGATCACGTGACTGATCATGCACTGATCACGTGGCTGATCATGCACTGATCACGTGGCTGATCATGCACTGATCACGTGGCTGATCATGCACTGATCACGTGCTGATCATGCACTGATCACGTGGCTATCATGCACTGATCACGTGGCTATCATGCACTGATCACGTGGCTGATCATGCACTGATCACGTGACTGATCATGCACTGATCACGTGGCTGATCATGCACTGATCACGTGACTGATCATGCACTGATCAGTGGCTATCATGCACTGATCACGTGGCTATCATGCACTGATCACGTGACTGGGCATGCAATCAATGATCACGTGGCTGATCATGCACTGATCACGTGGCTGATCATGCACTGATCACGTGACTGATCATGCACTGATCACGTGGCTATCATGCACTGATCACGTGGCTGATCAGGCACTGATCACGTGGCTGATCATGCACTGTCAAGCTGGCTATCATGCACTGATCACGTGACTGATCATGCACTGAAACTGCGTGATCATGCACTGATCACGTGGCTGATCATGCACTGATCACGAAGCTGATCATGCACTGATCACGTGACTGTCATGCACTGATCACGTGGCTGATCATGCACTGATCACGTGTCTATCATGCACGATCACGTGACTGCGCATGAACTGATCATGTACCTGATCATGCACTGATCCGTGGCTATCATGCACTGATCACTGGCTGATCATGCACTGATCACGTAACTGATCATGCATGATCACGAAGCTGATCATACACTGATCACGTGAATGTCATGCACTGATCACGTGGCTGATCATGCACTGATCACGTGGCTGATCATGCACTGATCAGGTTTCTATCATGCACTGATCACGTGGCTGATCATGCACTGATCACGTGGCTGATCATGCACTGATCACGTGGCTGATCATGCACTGATCACGTGGCTGATCATGCACTGATCACGTGACTGATCATGCACTGATCACGTGGCTGATCATACACTGATCACGTGGCTGATCATGCACTGATCACGTGACTGATCATGCACTGATCACGTGGCTGATCATGCACTGATCACGTGGCTGATCATGCACTGATCACATGAATGATCATGCACTGATCACGTGCCTGATCATGCACTGATCACGTGGCTGATCATGCACTGATCACGAAGCTGATCATGCACTGATCACGTGACTGTCATGCACTGATCACGTGACTGATCATGCACTGATCACGTGGCTGATCATGCACTGATCACGTGGCTATCATGCACTGATCACGTGACTGATCATGCACTGATCACGTGGCTGATCATGCACTGATCACGTGGCTGATCATGCACTGATCACGTGACTGATCATGCACTGATCACGTGGCTGATCATGCACTGATCACGTGGCTGATCATGCACTGATCACGTGGCTGATCATGCACTGATCACGTGCTGATCATGCACTGATCACGTGGCTATCATGCACTGATCACGTGGCTATCATGCACTGATCACGTGGCTGATCATGCACTGATCACGTGACTGAGCATGCACTGATCACGTGGATGATCATGCACTGATCACGTGACTGATCATGCACTGATCAGTGGCTTTCATGCACTGATCATGTGGCTATCATACACTGATCACGTGACTGGGCATGCAATCAATGATCACCTGGCTGATCATGCACTGATCACGTGGCTGATCATGCACTGATCACGTGACTGATCATGCACTGATCACATGGCTATCATGCACTGATCACGGGACTGCACATGCACTGATCATGTGGATGATCATACACTGATCACGTGACTGATCATGCACTGATCATGTGGCTGATCATGCACTGATCAAGTGGCTGATCATGCACTGATCATGTGACTGATCATAACTGATCACGAAGCTGATCATGCACTGATCACGTGACTGTCATGCACTGATCACCTTGCTGATCATGCACTGATCACGTGGCTGATCATGCACTGATCACGTGGCTGATCATTCACTGATCATGTTGCAGATCATGCACTGATCACATGGCTGATCATGCACTGATCACGTGACTGATCATGGACTCTTCATGTGCCTGATCATGCACTGATCACGTGTATGTCATGCACTGATCACATGAATGATCATGCACTGATCACGGGACTGATCATGCACTGATCACCTGTCTGATCATGCACTGATCACGAAGCTGATCATGCACTGATCACGGGACTGTCATGCACTGATCACGTGGCTATCATGCACTGATCACGTGGCTAATCATGCACTGATCACGTGACTGATCATGCACTGATCACGCAGCTGATCATGCACTGATCACGTGACTGTGCATGCACTGATCACGTGGCTGATCATGCACTGATCACGTGGCTGATCATGCACTGATCACGTGGCTATCATGCACTGATCACGTGGCTGATCATGCACTGATCACGTGGCTGATCATGCACTGATCACGTGGCTGATCATGCACTGATCACGTGCTGATCATGCACTGATCACGTGGCTGATCATGCACTGATCACGTGGCTGATCATGCACTGATCACGTGGCTATCATGCACTGATCACGTGGCTGATCATGCACTGATCACGTGACTGATCATGCACTGATCACGTGATATCATGCACTGATCACGTGACTATCATGCACTGATCACATGGATGATCATGCACTGATCACGTGACTGATCATGCACTGATCACGTGGCTGATCATGCAGTGATCACGTGGCTGGTCGTTCACTGATCACGTGTTTATCATACGGTGATCACGTGACTGAGAGGCGCTGATCACGTGACTGTGCCGTCAGTGATCACGTGGCTGAGCAGGCACTGATATCGTGACTGAGCATGCACTGATCATGTGCCGGGAGCCGGGGAGGCATTCCACTCTGGACAAAGGTCATGAGGAAGGAGGCTCGGCATACGCAAATGCGGGATCGAGCCTCAGGAGTCCACCCGGATATTCTCGAGCATCTCCCCCCAAAAAAACCGGAGTCTGCCTACTGTATTGCTTTGTGCTCTCACCTCTGATTTCACTGGGGGCTGTCCCCCACCACCATCTCGCTCTCTCTGTCAAAGAGTTAACTTACAGCTCCAATTCATAAAGTTCCTTGTCATTCTTCCCTTTAACTTCCAGCTGAGTCTCCATCTGGAGCGCGGAACCCACCACGCTTCCTAATTATGCCTGGGCTGCTAAGACCCACTCGAGAAGGTGTCTAGGGTGAGGTACCTTTCGCTATTCGAGAGGGCACCTGCGGCCTACGTAAGTGGTGCAAACTTCTTGTCTTGAAGTTTGATTGGTCTTCCGCGTAAACCAAGCTACTCAGTCTATTTTCTCCACCGAATTTTCCTACTGAGCTCTCCTCATACTATTATTCTTGACATCTCTGATTAGCATATAAATAGTCGCCTAAGCCATCTCTCCTTCGAATACCCTGGATCAGTTGGGGCTGGTCCCCGGCAGGTGGCGACTGAACAGGGACCTCAGGAGGCAATACTCAAAGAGCTGAGCAGACACGAACCACGCAATCAGCAGGCAATAAGCATGGAGCTCAGCAGTGACGAATCATGCTGCTCAACTGGCAATAATCAAGCACGTGACCAGGCAGGAATCACCCAGCTCTGATGGCAATGGTCATGCAGATGTGCCGGCAGGAATCACGCAGCTCAGCAGGCCCTGATCACGTGACTCTGCAGGCACTGATCACGTGGCTGATCAAGTACAGATCACGTGACTGAGCATGCACTGATCACGTGGCTATCATGCACTGATGACGTGACTACGCATGCACTGATGACGTGGCTGATCATGCACTGATCACATGGCTCATCATGCACTGATCACGTGTTTATCAGGCAGTGTTCAGTGACTGACAGGCGCTGATCAGGGGACTGTGCACGCACTGATCAGGTGGCTGATCAGGAACTGACCACCTGACCGTGCATGCAGTGATCACGTGGCTGTTCGTTCACTGATCACTTGTTTATCATACGGTGATCACGTGACTGAGAGGCGCTGATCACGTGACTGTGCCGTCAGTGATCACGTGGCTGAGCAGGCACTGATATCGTGACTGAGCATGCACTGATCATGTGCCGGGAGCCGGGGAGGCATTCCACTCTGGACAAAGGTCATGAGGAAGGAGGCTCGGCATACGCAAATGCGGGATCGAGCCTCAGGAGTCCACCCGGATATTCTCGAGCATCTCCCCCCAAAAAAACCGGAGTCTGCCTACTGTATTGCTTTGTGCTCTCACCTCTGATTTCACTGGGGGCTGTCCCCCACCACCATCTCGCTCTCTCTGTCAAAGAGTTAACTTACAGCTCCAATTCATAAAGTTCCTTGTCATTCTTCCCTTTAACTTCCAGCTGAGTCTCCATCTGGAGCGCGGAACCCACCACGCTTACTAATTATGCCTGGGCTGCTAAGACCCACTCGAGAAGGTGTCTAGGGTGAGGCACCTTTCGCTATTCGAGAGGGCGCCTGCGGCCTACGTAAGTGGTGCAAACTTCTTGTCTTGAAGTTTGATTGG
Source organism: Bos javanicus (assembly GCF_032452875.1). NCBI lineage: Eukaryota > Metazoa > Chordata > Mammalia > Artiodactyla > Bovidae > Bos > Bos javanicus. The sequence goes on from NW_026893889.1 coordinate 84,502, forward strand.
TCTTCCGCGTAAACCAAGCTACTCAGTCTCTTTTCTCCACCGAATTTTCCTACTGAGCTCTCCTCATACTATTATTCTTGACATCTCTGATTAGCATATAAATAGTCGCCTAGGCCATCTCTCCTTCGAATACCCTGGATCAGTTGGGGCTGGTCCCCGGCAGGTGGCGACCGAACAGGGACCTCAGGAGGCAATACTCAAAGAGCTGAGCAGACACGAACCACGCAATCAGCAGGCAATAAGCATGGAGCTCAGCAGTGACGAATCATGCTGCTCAACTGGCAATAATCAAGCACGTGACCAGGCAGGAATCAAGCAGCTCAGCTGGCAATTGTCAAGCAGATGAGCCGACAGGAATCACGCAGCTCAGCTGGCAATTGTCATGCAGATGAGCCGGCAGGAATCACGCAGCTCAGCAGGCCCTGATCACGTGACACTGCAGGCACTGATCACGTGGCTGATCAAGTCCAGATCACGTGACTGAGCATGCACTGATCACGTGGCTATCATGCACTGATCACGTGACTGCGCATGCACTGATGACGTGGCTGTTCGGCACTGATCACGTGTTTATCAGGCAGTGATCATTGACTGACAGGCGCTGATCAGGGGACTGTGCACGCACTGATCAGGTTGCTGATCAGGAACTGACCACCTGACTGCGCATGCAGTGATCACGTGGCTGGTCGTTCACTGATCACGTGTTTATCATACGGTGATCACGTGACTGAGAGGCGCTGATCACGTGACTGTGCCGTCAGTGATCACGTGGCTGAGCAGGCACTGATATCGTGACTGAGCATGCACTGATCATGTGCTGGGAGCCGGGGAGGCATTCCACTATGGACAAAGGTCATGAGGAAGGAGGCTCGGCATACGCAAATGCGGGATCGAGCCTCAGGAGTCCACCCGGATATTCTCGAGCATCTCCCCCCAAAAAAACCAGAGTCTGCCTACTGTATTGCTTTGTGCTCTCACCTCTGATTTCACTGGGGGCTGTCCCCCACCACCATCTCGCTCTCTCAGTCAAAGAGTTAACTTACAGCTCCAATTCATAAAGTTCCTTGTCATTCTTCCCTTTAACTTCCAGCTGAGTCTCCATCTGGAGCGGGGAACCCACCACGCTTACTAATTATGCCTGGGCTGCTAAGACCCACTCGAGAAGGTGTCTAGGGTGAGGCACCTTTCGCTATTCGAGAGGGCGCCTGCGGCCTACGTAAGTGGTGCAAACTTCTTGTCTTGAAGTTTGATTGGTCTTCCGCGTAAACCAAGCTACTCAGTCTCTTTTCTCCACCGAATTTTCCTACTGAGCTCTCCTCATACTCTTATTCTTGACATCTCTGATTACCATATAAATAGTCGCCTAGGCCATGTCTCCTTCGAATACCCTGGATCAGTTGGGGCTGGTCCCCGGCAGGTGGCGACCCAACAGGGACCGCAGGAGGCAATACTCAAAGAGCTGAGCAGACACGAACCACGCAATCAGCAGGCAATAAGCATGGAGCTCAGCAGTGACGAATCATGCTGCTCAACTGGCAATAATCAAGCACGTGAGCAGGCAGGAATCACGCAGCTCAGCTGGCAATTGTCAAGCAGATGAGCCGACAGGAATCACGCAGCTCAGCTGGCAATTGTCATGCAGAAGAGCCGGCAGGAATCACGCAGCTCAGCAGGCCCTGATCACGTGACTCTGCAGGCACTGATCACGTGGCTGATCAAGTCCAGATCACGTGACTGAGCATGCACTGATCACGTGGCTATCATGCACTGATGACGTGACTGCGCATGCACTGATGACGTGGCTGATCAGGCACTGATCACATGGCTCATCATGCACTGATCACGTGTTTATCAGGCAATGATCAGTGACTGACAGGCGCTGATCATGGGACTGTGCACGCACTGATCACGTGGCTATCATGCACTGATCACGTGACTGCGCATGCACTGATGACGTGGCTGTTCGGGCACTGATCACGTGTTTATCAGGCAGTGATCAGTGACTGACAGGCGCTGATCAGGGGACTGTGCACGCACTGATCAGGTGGCTGATCAGGAACTGACCACCTGACTGCGAATGCAGTGATCACGTGGCTGGTCGTTCACTGATCACGTGTTTATCATACGGTGATCACGTGACTGAGAGGCGCTGATCACGTGACTGTGCCGTCAGTGATCACGTGGCTGAGCAGGCACTGATATCGTGACTGAGCATGCACTGATCATGTGCCGGGAGCCGGGGAGGCATTCCACTCTGGACAAAGGTCATGAGGAAGGAGGCTCGGCATACACAAATGCGGGATCGAGCCTCAGGAGTCCACCCGGATATTCTCGAGCATCTCCCCCAAAAACCGGAGTCTGCCTACTGTATTGCTTTGTGCTCTCACCTCTGATTTCACTGGGGGCTGTCCCCCACCAACATCTCGCTCTCTCTGTCAAAGAGTTAACTTACAGCTCCAATTCATAAAGTTCCTTGTCATTCTTCCCTTTAACTTCCAGCTGAGTCTCCATCTGGAGCGCGGAACCCACCACGCTTACTAATTATGCCTGGGCTGCTAAGACCCACTCGAGAAGGTGTCTAGGGTGAGGCACCTTTCGCTATTCGAGAGGGCGCCTGCAGCCTACGTAAGTGGTGCAAACTTCTTGTCTTGAAGTTTGATTGGTCTTCCGCGTAAACCAAGCTACTCAGTCTCTTTTCTCCACCGAATTTTCCTACTGAGCTCTCCTCATACTCTTATTCTTGACATCTCTGATTAGCATATAAATAGTCGCCTAGGCCATCTCTCCTTCGAATACCCAGGATCAGTTGGGGCTGGTCCCCGGCAGGTGGCGACCGAACAGGGACCTCAGGAGGCAATACTCAATGAGCTGAGCAGACACGAACCACGCAATCAGCAGGCAATAAGCATGGAGCTCAGCAGTGACGAATCATGCTGCTCAACTGGCAATAATCAAGCACGTGACCAGGCAGGAATCACGCAGCTCAGCTGGCAATTGTCAAGCAGATGAGCCGACAGGAATCACGCAGCTCAGCTGGCAATTGTCATGCAGATGAGCCGGCAGGAATCACGTAGCTCAGCAGGCCCTGATCACGTGACTCTGCAGGCACTGATCACGTGGCTGATCAAGTCCAGATCACGTGACTGAGCATGCACTGATCAGGTGGCTATCATGCACTGATCACGTGACTGCGCATGCACTGATGACGTGGCTGATCGGGCACTGATCACGTGTTTATCAGGCAGTGATCATTGACTGACAGGCGCTGATCAGGGGACTGTGCACGCACTGATCAGGTGGCTGATCAGGAACTGACCACCTGACTGCGCATGCAGTGATCACGTGGCTGTTCGTTCACTGATCACGTGTTTATCATACGGTGATCACGTGACTGAGAGGCGCTGATCACGTGACTGTGCCGTCAGTGATCACGTGGCTGAGCAGGCACTGATATCGTGACTGAGCATGCACTGATCATGTGCCGGGAGCCGGGGAGGCATTCCACTATGGACAAAGGTCATGAGGAAGGAGGCTCGGCATACGCAAATGCGGGATCGAGCCTCAGGAGTCCACCCGGATATTCTCGAGCATCTCCCCCCCAAAAAAACCAGAGTCTGCCTACTGTATTGCTTTGTGCTCTCACTTCTGATTTCACTGGGGGCTGTCCCCCACCAACATCTCGCTCTCTCTGTCAAAGAGTTAACTTACAGCTCCAATTCATAAAGTTCCTTGTCATTCTTCCCTTTAACTTCCAGCTGAGTCTCCATCTGGAGCGCGGAACCCACCACGCTTACTAATTATGCCTGGGCTGCTAAGACCCACTCGAGAAGGTGTCTAGGGTGAGGCACCTTTCGCTATTCGAGAGGGCGCCTGCGGCCTACGTAAGTGGTGCCAACTTCTTGTCTTGAAGTTTGATTGGTCTTCCGCGTAAACCAAGCTACTCAGTCTCTTTTGTCCACCGAATTTTCCTACTGAGCTCTCCTCTTACTCTTATTCTTGACATCTCTGATTAGCATATAAATAGTCGCCTAGGCCATCTCTCCTTTGAATACCCTGGATCAGTTGGGGCTGGTCCCCGGCAGGTGGCGACCGAACAGGGACCTCAGGAGGCGATACTCAAAGAGCTGAGCAGACACGAACCACGCAATCAGCAGGCAATAAGCATGGAGCTCAGCAGTGACGAATCATGCTGCTCAACTGGCAATAATCAAGCACGTGACCAGGCAGGAATCACGCAGCTCAGCTGGCAATTGTCAAGCAGATGAGCCGACAGGAATCACGCAGCTCAGATGGCAATTGTCATGCAGATGAGCCGGCAGGAATCACGCAGCTCAGCAGGCCCTGATCACGTGACTCTGCAGGCACTGATCACGTGGCTGATCAAGTCCAGATCAGGTGACTGAGCATGCACTGATCACGTGGCTATCATGCACTGATGACGTGACTGCGCATGCACTGATGACGTGGCTGATCAGGCACTGATCACATGGCTCATCATGCACTGATCACGTGTTTATCAGGCAATGATCAGTGACTGACAGGCGCAGATCATGGGACTGTGCACGCACTGATCACGTGGCTATCATGCACTGATCACGTGACTGCGCATGCACTGATGACGTGGCTGTTCGGGCACTGATCACGTGTTTATCAGGCAGTGATCAGTGACTGACAGGCGCTGATCAGGGGACTGTGCACGCACTGATCAGGTGGCTGATCAGGAACTGACCACCTGACTGCGCATGCAGTGATCACGTGGCTGGTCGTTCACTGATCACGTGTTTATCATACGGTGATCACGTGACTGAGAGGCGCTGATCACGTGACTGTGCCGTCAGTGATCACGTGGCTGAGCAGGCACTGATATCGTGACTGAGCATGCACTGATCATGTGCCGGGAGCCGGGGAGGCATTCCACTCTGAACAAAGGTCATGAGGAAGGAGGCTCGGCATACGCAAATGCGGGATCGAGCCTCAGGAGTGCACCCGGATATTCTCGAGCATCTCCCCCAAAAAACCGGAGTCTGCCTACTGTATTGCTTTGTGCTCTCACCTCTGATTTCACTGGGGGCTGTCCCCCAACACCATCTCGCTCTCTCTGTCAAAGAGTTAACTTACAGCTCCAATTCATAAAGTTCCTTGTCATTCTTCCCTTTAACTTCCAGCTGAGTCTCCATCTGGAGCGCGGAACCCACCACGCTTACTAATTATGCCTGGGCTGCTAAGACCCACTCGAGAAGGTGTCTAGGGTGAGGCACCTTTCGCTATTCGAGAGGGCGCCTGCAGCCTACGTAAGTGGTGCAAACTTCTTGTCTTGAAGTTTGATTGGTCTTCCGCGTAAACCAAGCTACTCAGTCTCTTTTCTCCACCGAATTTTCCTACTGAGCTCTCCTCATACTCTTATTCTTGACATCTCTGATTAGCATATAAATAGTCGCCTAGGCCATCTCTCCTTCGAATACCCAGGATCAGTTGGGGCTGGTCCCCGGCAGGTGGCGACCGAACAGGGACCTCAGGAGGCAATACTCAATGAGCTGAGCAGACACGAACCCCGCAATCAGCAGGCAATAAGCATGGAGCTCAGCAGTGACGAATCATGCTGCTCAACTGGCAATAATCAAGCACGTGAGCAGGCAGGAATCACGCAGCTCAGCTGGCAATTGTCAAGCAGATGAGCCGACAGGAATCACGCAGCTCAGCTGGCAATTGTCATGCAGATGAGCCGGCAGGAATCACGCAGCTCAGCAGGCCCTGATCACGTGACTCTGCAGGCACTGATCACGTGGCTGATCAAGTCCAGATCACGTGACTGAGCATGCACTGATCACGTGGCTATCATGCACTGATCACGTGACTGCGCATGCACTGATGACGTGGCTGTTCGGGCACTGATCACGTGTTTATGAGGCAGTGATCATTGACTGACAGGCGCTGATCAGGGGACTGTGCACGCACTGATCAGGTGGCTGATCAGGAACTGACCAGCTGACTGCGCATGCAGTGATCACGTGGCTGGTCGTTCACTGATCACGTGTTTATCATACGGTGATCACGTGACTGAGAGGCGCTGATCACGTGACTGTGCCGTCAGTGATCACGTGGCTGAGCAGGCACTGATATCGTGACTGAGCATGCACTGATCATGTGCTGGGAGCCGGGGAGGCATTCCACTATGGACAAAGGTCATGAGGAAGGAGGCTCGGCATACGCAAATGCGGGATCGAGCCTCAGGAGTCCACCCGGATATTCTCGAGCATCTCCCCCAAAAAAACCAGAGTCTGCCTACTGTATTGCTTTGTGCTCTCACCTCTGATTTCACTGGGGGCTGTCCCCCACCACCATCTCGCTCTCTCAGTCAAAGAGTTAACTTACAGCTCCAATTCATAAAGTTCCTTGTCATTCTTCCCTTTAACTTCCAGCTGAGTCTCCATCTGGAGCGCGGAACCCACCACGCTTACTAATTATGCCTGGGCTGCTCAGACCCACTCGAGAAGGTGTCTAGGGTGAGGCACCTTTCGCTATTCGAGAGGGCGCCTGCGGCCTACGTAAGTGGTGCAAACTTCTTGTCTTGAAGTTTGATTGGTCTTCCGCGTAAACCAAGCTACTCAGTCTCTTTTCTCCACCGAATTTTCCTACTGAGCTCTCCTCATACTATTATTCTTGACATCTCTGATTAGCATGTAAATAGTCGCCTAGGCCATGTCTCCTTCGAATACCCTGGATCAGTTGGGGCTGGTCCCCGGCAGGTGGTGACCGAACAGGGACCGCAGGAGGCAATACTCAAAGAGCTGAGCAGACACGAACCACGCAATCAGCAGGCAATAAGCATGGAGCTCAGCAGTGACGAATCATGCTGCTCAACTGGCAATAATCAAGCACGTGACCAGGCAGGAATCACGCAGCTCAGCTGGCAATTGGCAAGCAGATGAGCCGACAGGAATCACGCAGCTCAGATGGCAATTGTCATGCAGAAGAGCCGGCAGGAATCACGCAGCTCAGCAGGCCCTGATCACGTGACTCTGCAGGCACTGATCACGTGGCTGATCAAGTCCAGATCACGTGACTGAGCATGCACTGATCACGTGGCTATCATGCACTGATGACGTGACTGCGCATGCACTGATGATGTGGCTGTTCCGGCACTGATCACATGGCTCATCATGCACTGATCACGTGTTTATCAGGCAATGATCAGTGACTGACAGGCGCTGATCATGGGACTGTGCACGCACTGATCACGTGGCTATCATGCACTGATCACGTGACTGCGCATGCACTGATGACGTGGCTGTTCGGGCACTGATCACGTGTTTATCAGGCAGTGATCAGTGACTGACAGGCGCTGATCAGGGGACTGTGCACGCACTGATCAGGTGGCTGATCAGGAACTGACCACCTGACTGCGCATGCAGTGATCACGTGGCTGGTCGATCACTGATCACGTGTTTATCATACGGTGATCACGTGACTGAGAGGCGCTGATCACGTGACTGTGCCGTCAGTGATCACGTGGCTGAGCAGGCACTGATATCGTGACTGAGCATGCACTGATCATGTGCCGGGAGCCGGGGAGGCATTCCACTCTGGACAAAGGTCATGAGGAAGGAGGCTCGGCATACGCAAATGCGGGATCGAGCCTCAGGAGTCCACCCGGATATTCTCGAGCATCTCCCCCCAAAAAAACCGGAGTCTGCCTACTGTATTGCTTTGTGCTCTCACCTCTGATTTCACTGGGGGCTGTCCCCCAACACCATCTCGCTCTCTCTGTCAAAGAGTTAACTTACAGCTCCAATTCATAAAGTTCTTTGTCATTCTTCCCTTTAACTTCCAGCTGAGTCTCCATCTGGAGCGCGGAACCCACCACGCTTACTAATTATGCCTGGGCTGCTAAGACCCACTCGAGAAGGTGTCTAGGGTGAGGCCCCTTTCGCTATTCGAGAGGGCGCCTGCGGCCTTCGTAAGTGGTGCAAACTTCTTGTCTTGAAGTTTGATTGGTCTTCCGCGTAAACCAAGCTACTCAGTCTCTTTTCTCCACCGAATTTTCCTACTGAGCTCTCCTCATACTCTTATTCTTGACATCTCTGATTAGCATGTAAATAGTCGCCTAGGCCATCTCTCCTTCGAATACCCTGGATCAGTTGGGGCTGGTCCCCGGCAGGTGGCGACCGAACAGGGACCTCAGGAGGCAATACTCAAAGAGCTGAGCAGACACGAACCACGCAATCAGCAGGCAATAAGCATGGAGCTCAGCAGTGACGAATCATGCTGCTCAACTGGCAATAATCAAGCACGTGACCAGGCAGGAATCACGCAGCTCAGCTGGCAATTGTCAAGCAGATGAGCCGACAGGAATCACGCAGCTCAGATGGCAATTGTCATGCAGATGAGCCGGCAGGAATCACGCAGCTCAGCAGGCCCTGATCACGTGACTCTGCAGGCACTGATCACGTGGCTGATCAAGTCCAGATCACGTGACTGAGCATGCACTGATCACGTGGCTATCATGCACTGATGACGTGACTGCGCATGCACTGATGACGTGGCTGATCAGGCACTGATCACATGGCTCATCATGCACTGATCACGTGTTTATCAGGCAATGATCAGTGACTGACAGGCGCTGATCATGGGACTGTGCACGCACTGATCACGTGGCTATCATGCACTGATCACGTGACTGCGCATGCACTGATGACGTGGCTGTTCGGGCACTGATCACGTGTTTATCAGGCAGTGATCAGTGACTGACAGGCGCTGATCAGGGGACTGTGCACGCACTGATCAGGTGGCTGATCAGGAACTGACCACCTGACTGCGCATGCAGTGATCACGTGGCTGGTCGTTCACTGATCACGTGTTTATCATACGGTGATCACGTGACTGAGAGGCGCTGATCACGTGACTGTGCCGTCAGTGATCACGTGGCTGAGCAGGCACTGATATCGTGACTGAGCATGCACTGATCATGTGCCGGGAGCCGGGGAGGCATTCCACTCTGGACAAAGGTCATGAGGAAGGAGGCTCGGCATACGCAAATGCGGGATCGAGCCTCAGGAGTCCACCCGGATATTCTCGAGCATCTCCCCCAAAAAAACCGGAGTCTGCCTACTGTATTGCTTTGTGCTCTCACCTCTGATTTCACTGGGGGCTGTCCCCCACCAACATCTCGCTCTCTCTGTCAAAGAGTTAACTTACAGCTCCAATTCATAAAGTTCCTTGTCATTCTTCCCTTTAACTTCCAGCTGAGTCTCCATCTGGAGCGCGGAACCCACCACGCTTACTAATTATGCCTGGGCTGCTAAGACCCACTCGAGAAGGTGTCTAGGGTGAGGCACCTTTCGCTATTCGAGAGGGCGCCTGCGGCCTACGTAAGTGGTGCAAACTTCTTGTCTTGAAGTTTGATTGGTCTTCCGCGTAAACCAAGCTACTCAGTCTCTTTTCTCCACCGAATTTTCCTACTGAGCTCTCCTCATACTCTTATTCTTGACATCTCTGATTAGCATATAAATAGTCGCCTAGGCCATCTCTCCTTCGAATACCCAGGATCAGTTGGGGCTGGTCCCCGGCAGGTGGCGACCGAACAGGGACCTCAGGAGGCAATACTCAATGAGCTGAGCAGACACGAACCACGCAATCAGCAGGCAATAAGCATGGAGCTCAGCAGTGACGAATCATGCTGCTCAACTGGCAATAATCAAGCACGTGACCAGGCAGGAATCACGCAGCTCAGCTGGCAATTGTCAAGCAGATGAGCCGACAGGAATCACGCAGCTCAGCTGGCAATTGTCATGCAGATGAGCCGGCAGGAATCACGCAGCTCAGCAGGCCCTGATCACGTGACTCTGCAGGCACTGATCACGTGGCTGATCAAGTCCAGATCACGTGACTGAGCATGCACTGATCACGTGGCTATCATGCACTGATCACGTGACTGCGCATGCACTGATGACGTGGCTGTTCGGGCACTGATCACGTGTTTATGAGGCAGTGATCAGTGACTGACAGGCGCTGATCAGGGGACTGTGCACGCACTGATCAGGTGGCTGATCAGGAACTGACCACCTGACTGCGCATGCAGTGATCACGTGGCTGGTCGTTCACTGATCACGTGTTTATCATACGGTGATCACGTGACTGAGAGGCGCTGATCACGTGACTGTGCCGTCAGTGATCACGTGGCTGAGCAGGCACTGATATCGTGACTGAGCATGCACTGATCATGTGCCGGGAGCCGGGGAGGCATTCCACTCTGGACAAAGGTCATGAGGAAGGAGGCTCGGCATACGCAAATGCGGGATCGAGCCTCAGGAGTCCACCCGGATATTCTCGAGCATCTCCCCCCAAAAAAACCAGAGTCTGCCTACTGTATTGCTTTGTGCTCTCACCTCTGATTTCACTGGGGGCTGTCCCCCACCACCATCTCGCTCTCTCTGTCAAAGAGTTAACTTACAGCTCCAATTCATAAAGTTCCTTGTCATTCTTCCCTTTAACTTCCAGCTGAGTCTCCATCTGGAGCGCGGAACCCACCACGCTTACTAATTATGCCTGGGCTGCTAAGACCCACTCGAGAAGGTGTCTAGGGTGAGGCACCTTTCGCTATTCGAGAGGGCGCCTGCGGCCTACGTAAGTGGTGCAAACTTCTTGTCTTGAAGTTTGATTGGTCTTCCGCGTAAACCAAGCTACTCAGTCTCTTTTCTCCACCGAATTTTCCTACTGAGCTCTCCTCATACTCTTATTCTTGACATCTCTGATTAGCATATAAATAGTCGCCTAGGCCATCTCTCCTTCGAATACCCAGGATCAGTTGGGGCTGGTCCCCGGCAGGTGGCGACCGAACAGGGACCTCAGGAGGCAATACTCAAAGAGCTGAGCAGACACGAACCACGCAATCAGCAGGCAATAAGCATGGAGCTCAGCAGTGACGAATCATGCTGCTCAACTGGCAATAATCAAGCACGTGACCAGGCAGGAATCACGCAGCTCAGCTGGCAATTGTCAAGCAGATGAGCCGACAGGAATCACGCAGCTCAGATGGCAATTGTCATGCAGATGAGCCGGCAGGAATCACGCAGCTCAGCAGGCCCTGATCACGTGACTCTGCAGGCACTGATCACGTGGCTGATCAAGTCCAGATCACGTGACTGAGCATGCACTGATCACGTGGCTATCATGCACTGATGACGTGACTGCGCATGCACTGATGACGTGGCTGATCAGGCACTGATCACATGGCTCATCATGCACTGATCACGTGTTTATCAGGCAATGATCAGTGACTGACAGGCGCTGATCATGGGACTGTGCACGCACTGATCACGTGGCTATCATGCACTGATCACGTGACTGCGCATGCACTGATGACGTGGCTGTTCGGGCACTGATCACGTGTTTATCAGGCAGTGATCAGTGACTGACAGGCGCTGATCAGGGGACTGTGCACGCACTGATCAGGTGGCTGATCAGGAACTGACCACCTGACTGCGCATGCAGTGATCACGTGGCTGGTCGTTCACTGATCACGTGTTTATCATACGGTGATCACGTGACTGAGAGGCGCTGATCACGTGACTGTGCCGTCAGTGATCACGTGGCTGAGCAGGCACTGATATCGTGACTGAGCATGCACTGATCATGTGCCGGGAGCCGGGGAGGCATTCCACTCTGAACAAAGGTCATGAGGAAGGAGGCTCGGCATACGCAAATGCGGGATCGAGCCTCAGGAGTCCACCCGGATATTCTCGAGCATCTCCCCCCAAAAAACCGGAGTCTGCCTACTGTATTGCTTTGTGCTCTCACCTCTGATTTCACTGGGGGCTGTCCCCCACCACCATCTCGCTCTCTCTGTCAAAGAGTTAACTTACAGCTCCAATTCATAAAGTTCCTTGTCATTCTTCCCTTTAACTTCCAGCTGAGTCTCCATCTGGAGCGTGGAACCCACCACGCTTACTAATTATGCCTGGGCTGCTAAGACCCACTCGAGAAGGTGTCTAGGGTGAGGCACCTTTCACTATTCGAGAGGGCGCCTGCAGCCTACGTAAGTGGTGCAAACTTCTTGTCTTGAAGTTTGATTGGTCTTCCGCGTAAACCAAGCTACTCAGTCTCTTTTCTCCACCGAATTTTCCTACTGAGCTCTCCTCATACTCTTATTCTTGACATCTCTGATTAGCATATAAATAGTCGCCTAGGCCATCTCTCCTTCGAATACCCAGGATCAGTTGGGGCTGGTCCCCGGCAGGTGGCGACCGAACAGGGACCTCAGGAGGCAATACTCAATGAGCTGAGCAGACACGAACCACGCAATCAGCAGGCAATAAGCATGGAGCTCAGCAGTGACGAATCATGCTGCTCAACTGGCAATAATCAAGCACGTGACCAGGCAGGAATCACGCAGCTCAGCTGGCAATTGTCATGCAGATGAGCCGGCAGGAATCACGCAGCTCAGCAGGCCCTGATCACGTGACTCTGCAGGCACTGATCACGTGGCTGATCAAGTCAGATCACGTGACTGAGCATGCACTGATCACGTGGCTATCATGCACTGATGACGTGACTGCGCATGCACTGATGACGTGGCTGATCGGGCACTGATCACATGGCTCATCATGCACTGATCACGTGTTTATCAGGCAGTGATCATTGACTGACAGGCGCTGATCAGGGGACTGTGCACGCACTGATCAGGTGGCTGATCAGGAACTGACCACCTGACCGCGCATGCAGTGATCACGTGGCTGGTCGTTCACTGATCACGTGTTTATCATACGGTGATCACGTGACTGAGAGGCGCTGATCACGTGACTGTGCCGTCAGTGATCACGTGGCTGAGCAGGCACTGATATCGTGACTGAGCATGCACTGATCATGTGCCGGGAGCCGGGGAGGCATTCCACTCTGGACAAAGGTCATGAGGAAGGAGGCTCGGCATACGCAAATGCGGGATCGAGCCTCAGGAGTCCACCCGGATATTCTCGAGCATCTCCCCCCAAAAAACCGGAGTCTGCCTACTGTATTGCTTTGTGCTCTCACCTCTGATTTCACTGGGGGCTGTCCCCCACCACCATCTCGCTCTCTCTGTCAAAGAGTTAACTTACAGCTCCAATTCATAAAGTTCCTTGTCATTCTTCCCTTTAACTTCCAGCTGAGTCTCCATCTGGAGCGCGGAACCCACCACGCTTACTAATTATGCCTGGGCTGCTAAGACCCACTCGAGAAGGTGTCTAGGGTGAGGCACCTTTCGCTATTCGAGAGGGCGCCTGCGGCCTACGTAAGTGGTGCAAACTTCTTGTCTTGAAGTTTGATTGGTCTTCCGCGTAAACCAAGCTACTCAGTCTCTTTTCTCCACCGAATTTTCCTACTGAGCTCTCCTCATACTCTTATTCTTGACATCTCTGATTAGCATATAAATAGTCGCCTAGGCCATCTCTCCTTCGAATACCCTGGATCAGTTGGGGCTGGTCCCCGGCAGGTGGTGACCGAACAGGGACCGCAGGAGGCAATACTCAAAGAGCTGAGCAGACACGAACCACGCAATCAGCAGGCAATAAGCATGGAGCTCAGCAGTGACGAATCATGCTGCTCAACTGGCAATAATCAAGCACGTGACCAGGCAGGAATCACGCAGCTCAGCTGGCAATTGTCAAGCAGATGAGCCGACAGGAATCACGCAGCTCAGCTGGCAATTGTCATGCAGATGAGCCGGCAGGAATCACGCAGCTCAGCAGGCCCTGATCACGTGACTCTGCAGGCACTGATCACGTGGCTGATCAAGTCCAGATCACGTGACTGAGCATGCACTGATCACGTGGCTATCATGCACTGATCACGTGACTGCGCATGCACTGATGACGTGGCTGTTCGGGCACTGATCACGTGTTTATGAGGCAGTGATCAGTGACTGACAGGCGCTGATCAGGGGACTGTGCACGCACTGATCAGGTGGCTGATCAGGAACTGACCACCTGACTGCGCATGCAGTGATCACGTGGCTGGTCGTTCACTGATCACGTGTTTATCATACGGTGATCACGTGACTGAGAGGCGCTGATCACGTGACTGTGCCGTCAGTGATCACGTGGCTGAGCAGGCACTGATATCGTGACTGAGCATGCACTGATCATGTGCCGGGAGCCGGGGAGGCATTCCACTCTGGACAAAGGTCATGAGGAAGGAGGCTCGGCATACGCAAATGCGGGATCGAGCCTCAGGAGTCCACCCGGATATTCTCGAGCATCTCCCCCCAAAAAAAACCAGAGTCTACCTACTGTATTGCTTTGTGCTCTCACCTCTGATTTCACTGGGGGCTGTCCCCCACCACCATCTCGCTCTCTCAGTCAAAGAGTTAACTTACAGCTCCAATTCATAAAGTTCCTTGTCATTCTTCCCTTTAACTTCCAGCTGAGTCTCCATCTGGATCGCGGAACCCACCACGCTTACTAATTATGCCTGGGCTGCTAAGACCCACTTGAGAAGGTGTCTAGGGTGAGGCACCTTTCGCTATTCGAGAGGGCGCCTGCGGCCTACGTAAGTGGTGCAAATTTCTTGTCTTGAAGTTTGATTGGTCTTCCGCGTAAACCAAGCTACTCAGTCTCTTTTCTCCACCGAATTTTCCTACTGAGCTCTCCTCATACTCTTATTCTTGACATCTCTGATTAGCATGTAAATAGTCGCCTAGGCCATGTCTCCTTCGAATACCCTGGATCAGTTGGGGCTGGTCCCCGGCAGGTGGCGACCCAACAGGGACCTCAGGAGGCAATACTCAAAGAGCTGAGCAGACACGAACCACGCAATCAGCAGGCAATAAGCATGGAGCTCAGCAGTGACGAATCATGCTGCTCAACTGGCAATAATCAAGCACGTGACCAGGCAGGAATCACGCAGCTCAGCTGGCAATTGGCAAGCAGATGAGCCGACAGGAATCACGCAGCTTAGATGGCAATTGTCATGCAGAAGAGCCGGCAGGAATAACGCAGCTCAGTAGGCCCTGATCACGTGACTCTGCAGGCACTGATCACGTGGCTGATCAAGTACAGATCAGGTGACTGAGCATGCACTGATCACGTGGCTATCATGCACTGATGACGTGACTGCGCATGCACTGATGACGTGGCTGATCAGGCACTGATCACATGGCTCATCATGCACTGATCACGTGTTTATCAGGCAATGATCAGTGGCTGACAGGCGCTGATCATGGGACTGTGCACGCACTGATCACGTGGCTATCATGCACTGATCACGTGACTGGGCATGCACTGATGACGTGGTTGTTCGGGCACTGATCACGTGTTTATCAGGCAGTGATCAGTGACTGACAGGCGCTGATCAGGGGACTGTGCACGCACTGATCAGGTGGCTGATCAGGAACTGACCACCTGACCGCGAATGCAGTGATCACGTGGCTGGTCGTTCACTGATCACGTGTTTATCATACGGTGATCACGTGACTGAGAGGCGCTGATCACGTGACTGTGCCGTCAGTGATCACGTGGCTGAGCAGGCACTGATATCGTGACTGAGCATGCACTGATCATGTGCCGGGAGCCGGGGAGGCATTCCACTCTGAACAAAGGTCATGAGGAAGGAGGCTCAGCATACGCAAAGGCGGGATCGAGCCTCAGGAGTCCACCCGGATATTCTCGAGCATCTCCCCCCAAAAAAACCGGAGTCTGCCTACTGTATTGCTTTGTGCTCTCACCTCTGATTTCCCTGGGGGCTGTCCCCCAACAACATCTCGCTCTCTCTGTCAAAGAGTTAACTTACAGCTCCAATTCATAAAGTTCCTTGTCATTCTTCCCTTTAACTTCCAGCTGAGTCTCCATCTGGAGCGCGGAACCCACCACGCTTACTAATTATGCCTGGGCTGCTAAGACCCACTCGAGAAGGTGTCTAGGGTGAGGCACCTTTCGCTATTCGAGAGGGCGCCTGCAGCCTACGTAAGTGGTGCAAACTTCTTGTCTTGAAGTTTGATTGGTCTTCCGCGTAAACCAAGCTACTCAGTCTCTTTTCTCCACCGAATTTTCCTACTGAGCTCTCCTCATACTCTTATTCTTGACATCTCTGATTAGCATATAAATAGTCGCCTAGGCCATCTCTCCTTCGAATACCCAGGATCAGTTGGGGCTGGTCCCCGGCAGGTGGCGACCGAACAGGGACCTCAGGAGGCAATACTCAATGAGCTGAGCAGACACGAACCACGCAATCAGCAGGCAATAAGCATGGAGCTCAGCAGTGACGAATCATGCTGCTCAACTGGCAACAATCAAGCACGTGACCAGGCAGGAATCACGCAGCTCAGCTGGCAATTGTCAAGCAGATGAGCCGACAGGAATCACGCAGCTCAGCTGGCAATTGTCATGCAGATGAGCCGGCAGGAATCACGCAGCTCAGCAGGCCCTGATCACGTGACTCTGCAGGCACTGATCACGTGGCTGATCAAGTCCAGATCACGTGACTGAGCATGCACTGATCACGTGGCTATCATGCACTGATCACGTGACTGCGAATGCACTGATGACGTGGATGTTCGGGCACTGATCACGTGTTTATGAGGCAGTGATCATTGACTGACAGGCGCTGATCAGGGGACTGTGCACGCACTGATCAGGTGGCTGATCAGGAACTGACCACCTGACTGTGCATGCAGTGATCATGTGGCTGTTCCTTCACTGATCACGTGTTTATCATACGGTGATCACGTGACTGAGAGGCGCTGATCACGTGACTGTGCCGTCAGTGATCACGTGGCTGAGCAGGCACTGATATCGTGACTGAGCATGCACTGATCATGTGCTGGGAGCCGGGGAGGCATTCCACTATGGACAAAGGTCATGAGGAAGGAGGCTCGGCATACGCAAATGCGGGATCGAGCCTCAGGAGTCCACCCGGATATTCTCGAGCATCTCCCCCAAAAAAACCAGAGTCTGCCTACTGTATTGCTTTGTGCTCTCACCTCTGATTTCACTGGGGGCTGTCCCCCACCACCATCTCGCTCTCTCAGTCAAAGAGTTAACTTACAGCTCCAATTCATAAAGTTCCTTGTCATTCTTCCCTTTAACTTCCAGCTGAGTCTCCATCTGGATCGCGGAACCCACCACGCTTACTAATTATGCCTGGGCTGCTCAGACCCACTCGAGAAGGTGTCTAGGGTGAGGCACCTTTCGCTATTTGAGAGGGCGCCTGCGGCCTACGTAAGTGGTGCAAACTTCTTGTCTTGAAGTTTGATTGGTCTTCCGGGTAAACCAAGCTACTCAGTCTCTTTTCTCCACCGAATTTTCCTACTGAGCTCTCCTCATACTCTTATTCTTGACATCTCTGATTAGCATGTAAATAGTCGCCTAGGCCATGTCTCCTTCGAATACCCTGGATCAGTTGGGGCTGGTCCCCGGCAGGTGGCGACCCAACAGGGACCGCAGGAGGCAATACTCAAAGAGCTGAGCAGACACGAACCCCGCAATCAGCAGGCAATAAGCATGGAGCTCAGCAGTGACGAATCATGCTGCTCAACTGGCAATAATCAAGCACGTGACCAGGCAGGAATCACGCAGCTCAGCTGGCAATTGGCAAGCAGATGAGCCGACAGGAATCACGCAGCTCAGATGGCAAGTGTCATGCAGAAGAGCCGGCAGGAATAACGCAGCTCAGTAGGCCCTGATCACGTGACTCTGCAGGCACTGATCACGTGGCTGATCAAGTACAGATCACGTGACTGAGCATGCACTGATCACGTGGCTATCATGCACTGATGACGTGGCTGATCGGGCACTGATCACATGGCTCATCATGCACTGATCACGTGTTTATCAGGCAATGATCAGTGGCAGACAGGCGCTGATCATGGGACTGTGCACGCACTGATCACGTGGCTATCATGCACTGATCACGTGACTGCGCATGCACTGATGACGTGGCTGTTCGGGCACTGATCACGTGTTTATCAGGCAGTGATCAGTGACTGACAGGCACTGATCAGGGGACTGTGCACGCACTGATCAGGTGGCTGATCAGAAACTGACCGCCTGACTGCGAATGCAGTGATCACGTGGCTGGTCGTTCACTGATCACATGTTTATCATACGGTGATCACGTTACTGAGAGGCGCTGATCACGTGACTGTGCCGTCAGTGATCACGTGGCTGAGCAGGCACTGATATCGTGACTGAGCATGCACTGATCATGTGCCGGGAGCCGGGGAGGCATTCCACTCTGGACAAAGGTCATGAGGAAGGAGGCTCAGCATACGCAAAGGTGGGATCGAGCCTCAGGAGTCCACCCGGATATTCTCGAGCATCTCCCCCCAAAAAACCGGAGTCTGCCTTCTGTATTGCTTTGTGCTCTCACCTCTGATTTCCCTGGGGGCTGTCCCCCAACACCATCTCGCTCTCTCTGTCAAAGAATTAACTTAGAGCTCCAATTCATAAAGTTCCTTGTCATTCTTCCCTATAACTTCCAGCTGAGTCTCCATCTGGAGCGCGGAACCCACCACGCTTACTAATTATGCCTGGGCTGCTAAGACCCACTCGAGAAGGTGTCTAGGGTGAGGCAACTTTCGCTATTCGAGAGGGCGCCTACAGCCTACGTAAGTGGTGCAAACTTCTTGTCTTGAAGTTTGATTGGTCTTCCGCGTAAACCAAGCTACTCAGTCTCTTTTCGCCACCGAATTTTCCTACTGAGCTCTCCTCATACTCTTATTCTTGACATCTCTGATTAGCATATAAATAGTCGCCTAGGCCATCTCTCCTTCGAATACCCAGGATCAGTTGGGGCTGGTCCCCAGCAGGTGGCGACCGAACAGGGACCTCAGGAGGCAATACTCAAAGCGCTGAGCAGACACGAACCACGCAATCAGCAGGCAATAAGCATGGAGCTCAGCAGTGACGAATCATGCTGCTCAACTGGCAATAACCAAGCACGTGACCAGGCAGGAATCACGCAGCTCAGATGGCAATTGTCATGCAGATGAGCCGGCAGGAATCACGCAGCTCAGCAGGCCCTGATCACGTGACTCTGCAGGCACTGATCTCGTGGCTGATCAAGTCCAGATCACGTGACTGAGCATGCACTGATCACGTGGCTATCAGGCACTGATGACGTGACTGCGCATGAACTGATGACGTGGCTGATCAGGCACTGATCACATGGCTCATCATGCACTGATCACGTGTTTATCAGGCAATGATCAGTGGCTGACAGGCGCTGATCATGGGACTGTGCACGCACTGATCACGTGGCTATCATGCACTGAACACGTGACTGCGCATGCACTGATGACGTGGCTGTTCGGGCACTGATCACGTGTTTATCAGGCAGTGATCATTGACTGACAGGCGCTGATCAGGGGACTGTGCACGCACTGATCAGGTGGCTGATCAGGAACTGACCACCTGACCGCGAATGCAGTGATCACCTGGCTGGTCGTTCACTGATCACGTGTTTATCATACGGTGATCACGTGACTGAGAGGCGCTGATCACGTGACTGTGCCGTCAGTGATCACGTGGCTGAGCAGGCACTGATATCGTGACTGAGCATGCACTGATCATGTGCCGGGAGCCGGCATGCTGCTCAACTGGCAATAATCAAGCAGGTGACCACGCAGGAATCACGCAGCTCAGCTGGCAATTGTCAAGCAGATGAGCTGACAGGAATCACGCAGCTCAGATGGCAATTGTCATGCAGATGAGCTGGCAGGAATCACGCAGCTCAGCAGGCCCTGATCACTTGACTCTGCAGGCCCTGATCACGTGACTGATCAAATACAGATCACGTGACTGAGCATGCACTGATCACGTGGCTATCATGCACTGATGACGTGACTGCGCATGCTCTGATGACGTGGCTGATCATGCACTGATCACGTAGCTGATCATGCACTAATCATGTTGCTGATCATGCACTGGTCAGGTGGCCATCCTGCACTGATTACGTGGCTGATCATGCACTGATCACGTAGCTATCATGCACTGATCACATGGCTATCATGCACTGATCACGTGGCTGATCATGCACTGATCTCGTGACTGATCATGCACTGATCACGTGGCTATCATGCACTGATCACGTGGCTGATCATACACTGATCACGTGACTGATCATGCACTGAACACGAGCCTGATCACGCACTGATCACGTGGCTGATCATGAACTGATCACGGGACTGATGATGCACTGATCACGTCCTGATCATGCACTGATCACGTGGCTGATCATGCACTTATCACGAAGCTGAGCATACACTGATAACGTGACTGTGCATGAACTGATCACGTGGCTGATCATGCCCTGATAACCTGGCTGTCATACACTGAACACGTGAAAGATCATGCACCCTTCACGTGCCTGATCATGCACTGATCTCGTGGCTGATCATGCACTGATCACAAAGCCGATGATACACTGATCACGTGACTGTGCATGCACTGATAACGGGGCTGATCATGCACTGATCATGTGGCAGATCATGCACTGATCACGTGGTTAATCATGCACTAACCACGTGGCTGATCATGCACTAA
Organism: Bos javanicus; assembly: GCF_032452875.1. Taxonomy (NCBI): domain Eukaryota; kingdom Metazoa; phylum Chordata; class Mammalia; order Artiodactyla; family Bovidae; genus Bos; species Bos javanicus. Next base: position 105,012 of record NW_026893889.1, read on the forward strand.
TCACGTTGCAGATCATGCACTGATCACGTGGCTGATCATACACTGATCACGTCGCTGATCATGAACTGATCACGAGACTTAGCATACAGTGATCTCGTGTCTGTATGGTGCTAATCATGTGACTAATCAAGAACTGATCATTTGGCTATAATGCACTGATCACGTGACTGTGCATGCACTGATCATGTGGATGATCATACACTGATCACGTTACTGATCATGCACTTATCACGTGACTGATCATGCACTGATCACATGGCTGATCATGCACTGATCACGAAGCTGATCATACACTGATCACGTGACTGTGCATGCACTGATCACATGGCTGATCATGCAATGATCACGTGGCTGATCATGCACTGATCACGTGGCTGATCATTCACTGATCATGAAGCTGATCATACACTGATCACGTGACTGTGCATGCACTGATCACATGGCTGATCATGCACTGATCACGTGGCTGATCATGCGCTGATCTTGTGACTGAGCATGCACCGATCACATAGCTATAATGCATTAATCACTTGGCTATCATGCACTGATCACATGGCTGTTCACACACTGCTCACGTGAATGCACATGCACTGATCTCATCGCTGATCATACAGAGATCACGTGGCTGATCATGCACTGATCACGTTGTTGATCATGCACTAATCACGTTGCTGATCATGCGCTGCTCAGGTGGCTATCATGCACTGATTACGTGGCTGATTATGCACTGATCACGTAGCTATCATGCACTGATCACATGGCTATCATGCACTGATTCCGTGGCTGATCATGCACTGATCCCGATGCCCTCATGCACCGATCACATGGCTGGTCATACACTGATCATGTAACTGATCATGCACTGATCACGTGCCTGATCAGGAACTGATCACGTGGCTGATCATTCACTGTTTACGTGACTGCTCAGGCATTCATCTCGTGCCTCATCATGCACTGATCACGTGTCTGATCATGCACTGATAACGAAGGTGATCATACACTGAAAACGGGACTGTGCATGCACTGATCACGTGGCTGATCATGCACTGATCACGTATCTGATCATACACTGATCACGTGGCTGATAATGCACTAATCACGTTGCGTATCATGCAGTCATCACGTGGCTGATCATGCACTGATCACGTGGCTGATCATGCACTAATCAAGTGGCTAATCATACATTGATCACGTAACTAATCATGCACTGATAACTTGGCAATCTTGCACTGATCACGTGGCTGATCATGCACTCATCATGAAGCTATCGAGCACTGATCACATGACGGCCCATGAACTGATCACGTGGATATCATACACTGATCAAGTGACAGATCATGCACTAATCACGTGACTGATCATGCACTGATCACCTGGCTATCATGCACTGATCACGTGGCTCATCAGGCACTGATCTCGTGGCTGATCATGCACTGTTAAGCTGGCTATCATACACTGATCACGTGACTAATCATACACTCTTAAACTGCGTGATCATGCACTGATCACGTGGTTGATCATGCACTGATCACGAAGCTGATCATACACTGAACACGTGACTGTGCATGCACTGATCACGTGGTTGATCATGCACTGATCACGTGTCTATCATGCACGATTGACGTGACTGCGCATGAACTGATCATGTACCTGTTCATGCACTGTTTCCGTGGCTATCATGCACTGATCAACTGGCTAATCATACATTGTTCACGTAACTAATCATGCCATGATCACGAAGCTGATCATACACTGATCACGTGAATGTGCATGCACTGATCACGTGGCTGATGAGGCACTGATCACGTGGCCGATCATGCACTAATCAGGTTTCGTATCATGCACTCATCGTGTGGCTGATCATGCACTGATCACGTGGCTGATCATACACTGATCACGTGACTGATCATGCACTGATCACGAGCCTGATCACGCACTGATCACGTGGCTGATCATGAACTGATCACGTGACTGATGATGCACTGATCACGTCCTGATCCTGCACTGATCATGTGGCTGATCATGCACTTATCACGAAGCTGAGCATACACTGATAACGTGACTGTGCATGAACTGATCACGTGGCTGATCATGCCCTGATAACCTGGCTGTCATACACTGAACACGTGAATGATCATGGACCCTTCATGTGCCTGATCATGCACTGATCTCGTGGCTGATTATGCACTGATCACGAAGCCGATGATACACTGATCACGTGACTGTGCATGCACTGATCACGGGGCTGATCATGCACTGATCATGTGGCAGATCATGCACTGATCACGTGGTTAATCATGCACTAACCACGTGGCTGATCATGCACTAATCACGTTGCAGATCATGCACTGATCACGTGGCTGATCATACACTGATCACGTCGCTGATCATGAACTGATCACGTGACTTAGCATACAGTGATCTCGTGTCTGAATGGTGCTGATCATGTGACTAATCAAGAACTGATCACTTGGCTATAATGCACTGATCACGTGACTGTGCATGCACTGATCATGTGGATGATCATACACTGATCACGTTACTGATCATGCACTTATCACGTGACTGATCATGCACTGATCTCGTGACTGATCATGCACTGATCACATGGCTGATCATGCACTGATCACGAAGCTGATCATACACTGATCACGTGACTGTGCATGCACTGATCACATGGCTGATCATGCACTGATCACGTGGCTGATCATGCACTGATCACGTGGCTGATCATTCACTGATCATGAAGCTGATCATACACTGATCACGTGACTGTGCATGCACTGATCACATGGCTGATCCTGCACTGATCACGTGGCTGATCACGCGCTGATCACGTGGCTAATCATGCACTAATCACGTTGCTTACCATGCACTGATCAGGTGGCTATCATGCACTGATCACGTGGCTGATGATACACTAATCACGTGACTGCGCATGCACTGATCACGTGGATATTATACACTGATCAAGTGACAGATCATGCACTCTTCCCGTGCCTAATCATGCACTGATCACCTGGCTGATCATACAGTGATCACGTGGCTGATCATGCACTGATCACGTTGTTGATCATGCACTAATCACGTTGCTGATCATGCGCTGCTCAGGTGGCTATCATGCACTGATTACGTGGCTGATTATGCACTGATCACGTAGCTATCATGCGCTGCTCAGGTGGCTATCATGCACTGATTCCGTGGCTGATCATGCACTGATCCCGATGCCCTCATGCACCGATCACATGGCTGGTCATACACTGATCATGTAACTGATCATGCACTGATCACGTGCCTGATCAGGAACTGATCACGTGGCTGATCATTCACTGTTTACTATTGGTCAGGCATTCATCTCGTGCCTCATCATGCACTGATCACGTGTCTGATCATGCACTGATCACGTGGCTGATCATGCACTAATCAAGTGGCTAATCATACATTGATCACGTAACTAATCATGCACTGATAACTTGGCAATCTTGCACTGATCACGTGGCTGATCATGCACTCATCATGAAGCTATCGAGCACTGATCACATGACGGCCCATGAACTGATCACGTGGATATCATACACTGATCAAGTGACAGATCATGCACTAATCACGTGACTGATCATGCACTGATCACCTGGCTATCATGCACTGATCACGTGGCTCATCAGGCACTGATCTCGTGGCTGATCATGCACTTTTAAGCTGGCTATCACACACTGATCACGTGACTAATCATACACTCTTAAACTGCGTGATCATGCACTGATCACGTGGTTGATCATGCACTGATCACGAAGCTGATCATACACTGAACACGTGACTGTGCATGCACTGATCACGTGGTTGATCATGCACTGATCACGTGTCTATCATGCACGATTGACGTGACTGCGCATGAACTGATCATGTACCTGTTCATGCACTGTTTCCGTGGCTATCATGCACTGATCAACTGGCTAATCATACATTGTTCACGTAACTAATCATGCCATGATCACGAAGCTGATCATACACTGATCACGTGAATGTGCATGCACTGATCACGTGGCTGATGAGGCACTGATCACGTGGCCGATCATGCACTAATCAGGTTTCGTATCATGCACTCATCGTGTGGCTGATCATGCACTGACACGTGGCTGATCATGCACTAATCACGTGTCTAATCGTACACTGATCACGTGGCTAATCATGCACTAATCACGTTACTTATCATGCACTGATCACGTGGCTGATCGTACACTGATCACGTGGCTGATCATGCACTGATCATGTGACTGATCACGCACTGATCACGTGCCTGATCATGCACTGATCACGTGCCTCATCATGCACTTACCACATGAATGACCATGCTCTGATCACGTGCCTGAACATGCAATGATCACGTGGCTGATCCTGCACTGATCATGAAGCTGATAATACACTGATCACCTGATTGTGCATGCACTGATCACATGACTGATCATGCACTGATCACGTGGCTGATCATGGGCTGATAACCAGGCTATCATACACTAATCACGTGACTGATCATGCACTCTTCACGTGCCTGATCATGCACTGATCATGTGGCTTTTCATACACTGATCACATGACTGCATATGCACTGATCACGTGGCTGATCATACAGTGATCACGTGGCTGATCATGCACTGATCACGTGGCTGATCATGCACTAATCACGTTGCTGATCATGCACTGCTCAGGTGGCTATCATGCACTGATCCCATGGCTATCATGCACTGATCACGTGCCTGATCATACACTGATCACGAGACTGCGCATGCACTGATCACGTGGATGATCATACACTCACCACGTGACAGATCATGCACTGATCAGTTGGCTTTCATGCACTGATAATGTGGCTATCGTACACTGATCACGTGACTGGGCATGCAATCAATGATCACCTGGCTGATCATACACTGATCAGGGGGCTGATCATGCACTGATCACGTGACTGATCATGCACTGATCACATGGCTATCATGCACTGATCACGTGACTGCTCATGCACTGATTATGTGGATGATCATACACTGATCACGTGACTGATCCCGCACTGATCACGTGACTGATCCTGCACTGATCACATGGCTATCATGCACTGATCACGGGACTGCACATTCACTGATTATGTGGATGATCATACACTGATCACGTGACTGATCATGCACTGATCATGTGGCTGAAAATGCACTGATAAAGTGGTTGATCATGCACTGATCATGTGACTGATCAATAACTGATCACGAAGCTGATCATACACTAATCACGTGACTGTGCATTCACTGATCACCTTGCTGATCATGCACTGATCACGTGGCTGATCATTCACTAATCATGTTTCGGATCATGCACTGATAACATGGCTGATCATACACTGATCACGTGACTGATCATGGACTCTTCATGTGCCTGTTTATGCACTGATCACGTGTATGTCCATACACTGATCACATGAATGATCAAGCACTGATCACGGGCCTGATCATGCACGGATCACCTGTCTGATCATACACTGATCACGAAGCTGATCATACACTGATCACGGGACTGTGCATGCACTGATCACGTGGCTATCATGCACAGATCACGTGGCTAATCATACATTGGTCACGTAACTAATCATGCACTGATCACGAAGCTGATCTTACACTGATCATGTGACTGTGCATGCACTGATCACGTGGCTGATCATGCACTGATCATGTGGCACATCATGAACTGATCACGTGGTTAATCATACACTAACCACGTGGCGGATCATGCACTAATCACGTTGCGGATCATGCACTGATCACGTGGGTGATAATACACTGATCACGTCGCTGATCATGCACTGATCACGTGGCTGATCATACACTAATCACGTGGCTGATCATGCACTAAACACGTTGCTTATCATGCACTGAACACGTTGCTTATCATGCACTGCTCATGTGACTGAGCATGCACAGATCACATAGATATCGTGCATTGATCACTTGTCTATCATGCACTGAACACATGGATGATCATACACTGATCACGTGACTGCACATGCACTGATAACGTGGCTGATCATACAGTGATCACGTGGCTGCTCATTCACTGATTACATGGCTGATCATGCACTGATCACGTGCCTGATCATGCACTGATCACGTGCCTGATCATGCACTTATCACTTGAACGACCATGCTCTGATCACGTGCCTGATCATGCACTGATCACGAAGCTGATCATACACTAATCACGTGACTGTGCATGCACTGATCACATGGCTGATTATGCACTGATCACGTGGCTGATCATGCGCTGATAACCTGGCTATCATAAACTGATCATGTGACTGTTCATGCACTCTTCCCATGCCTAATCATGCACTGATCACCTGGCTGATCATACAGTGATCACGTGGCTGAACATGCACTGATCACGTGGCTGATCATGCACAAATCACGTTGCTGATCATGCGCTGCTCAGGTGGCTATCATGCACTGATTACGTGGCTGATTATGCACTGATCATGTAGCTATCGTGCACTGATCACATGGCTAACATGCACTGATCCCGTGGCTGATCATGCACTGATCCCGAGACTGATCATACACTGATCACGTGCCTGCTCATGCACTTATCATGTGGCTGATCAAGCACTGATCAAGTGGCTGATCATGCACTGATTACTTGGCTGATCATGCACTGATAACCTGGTTATCATACACTGATCACGTGACTGATCATGCACTCTTCACGTGCCTGATCATGCACTGATCACGTGGCTGATCATACACTGATCACGTGACTGCACATGCACTTATCATGTGGCTGATCAAGCACTGATCAAGTGGCTGATCATGCACTGATTACGTGGCTGATCATGCACTGATAACCTGGCTTATCATACACTGATCACGTGACTGATCATGCACTCTTCACGTGCCTGATCAAGCACTGATCAAGTGGCTGATCATGCGCTGATGACGTGGCTAATCATGCACTATTCACGTTGCTTACCATGCACTGATCAGTAGGCTAACATGCACTGATCACGTGGCTGATCACACAATGATCACGTGACTGCACATGCACTGATCACGTGACAGATCATGCACGGATCACGTGGCTATCATGCACTGCTCACGTGTCTATCATGCACTGATCACATGACTATCATGCACTGATCACGTGGCTATCATTCACTGATCACGTGTCTATCATGCATTGAACACGTGGCTGATCATTCAATGATTACTTGACTGTGCTTGCACTAATCACGTGATTTCACATGCACTGATCACGTAAATGTAGGCAATGATCACGTGGCTATCATGCACTGATCACGTGGCTGATCATGCACTGCTCCTGTGACTGAGCATGCACTTATCACTTAGCTATCATGCATTGATCACTTGGCTATCATGCACTGAACACGTGGCTGATCATACACTGATCTCGTGACTGCACATGCACTGATCACGTGGCTAATCATACAGAGATCAAGTGGACGATCATGCACTGATTACTTGGCTGATCATGCACTGATCACGTATCTATCATGCACTGATCACATGGCTATCATGCACTGATCCCGTGGCATATCATGCACTGATCACGTGTCTGATCATGCACTAGTCATGTGGTTATCATGCACTGATGACGTGGCTGATCATACACTGATCACGTGACTGATAATGCACTGATCATGTGCCTGATCATGCACTGATAACGTGCCTGATCATGCACTGATCAGGTGACTGATCATGCACTGATCACGTGACTGATCATGCACAGATCACATGGCTGATCATGCACTGATCATGAAGCTGATCATACAATGATCATGTGACTGTTCATGCACTGATCACTTGGCTGATCATGCACTGATTACGTGGCTGATCATGCACTGATAACCTGGCTATCATACACTGATCATGTGCCTGATCATGCACTGACATGTGGCTGATCATGGACTGATCACATGGCTGATCATGCACTGATCAAGTGGCTGATCATGCGCTGATCACGTGACTAATCATGCACTAATCACGTTGCTTACCATGCACTGATCAGGTTGCTGTCATGCACTGATCACGTGGCTGATCATACACTGATTACGTGACTGCTCATGAACTAATCACGTGGCTATCATGCACTGATAACGTGACTGCGCATGAACTGATCACCTGACTGTTCATGCACTGTTTACGTGGCTATCATGCACTGATCACGTGGCTGATCATGCACTGATCACGTGACTGATCATGCACTGATCGCGTGGCTGATCATGCACTGATCACATTAGTCGATGATGCACTGATCACGTGACTGCGCATGCACTGATCACGTGACAGATCATGCACTGATCACGTGGCAGCTCATGCACTGATCACGTGGCTGATCATGCAGTGATCACGTGGCTGATCATGCACTGATCATGTAGCTGATCATGCACTGATCACATGGCTGATCATGCACTGATCACGTGGCTGTTCATGCACTGATCACGTGGCTGATCATGCACTGATCACGTGGCTGAATGGCACCGATCACGTTGCTGATCATGCACTGATCACGTGGCTGATCATGCACTGATCACGTGGCTGATCATGCACTGATCATGTGGCTGATCATGCACTGATCACGTGGCTGATCATGCACTGATCACGTGGCTGATCATGCACTGATCACGTGGCTGATCATGCACTGATCACGTGGCTGATCATGCACTGATCACGTGGCTGATCATGCACTGATCACGTGGCTGATCATGCACTGATCACGTGCCTGATCATGCACTGATCACGTGGCTGATCATGCACTGATCACGCGTGGCTGATCATGCACTGATCACGTGCCTGATCATGCACTGATCACGTGGCTGATCATGCACTGATCACGTGGCTGATCATGCACTGATCACGTGGCTGAGCATGCACTGATCACGTGGCTGAGCATGCACTGATAACGTGGCTGTCATGCACTGATCACGTGGCTGATCATACACTGAACACGTGACTGATCATGCACTCATCACGTGCTGATCATGCACTGATCACGTGGCTGATCATGCACTGATCACGTGGCTGATCATGCACTGATCACGCGGCCGATCATGCACTGATCACGTGGCTGATCATGCACTGATCACGTGGCTGATCATGCACTGATCACGTGGCTAATCATGCACTAATCACGTGGCTGATCATGCACTAATCACGTGGCTGATCATGCACTGATCACGTGGCGATCATACACTGATCACGTGGCTGATCATGCACTGATCACGTGACTGAGCATGAACTGATCACGTGACTTAGCATGCACTGATCACGTGGCTGAGCATGCACTGATCACGTGGCTATCATGCACTGATCACGTGGCTGATCATGCACTGATCACGTGGCTGATCATGCACTGATCACGTGGCTGATCATGCACTGATCACATGGCTGATCATGCACTGATCACGTGGCTGATCATGCACTGATCACGTGGCTGATCATGCACTGATCACATGGCTGATCATGCACTGATCACGTGCGATCATGCACTGATCACGTGGCTGATCATGCACTGATCACGTGGCTGATCATGCACTGATCACGTGGCTGATCATGCACTGATCACGTGGCTGATCATGCACTGATCACGTGACTGAGCATGCACTGATCACGTGGCTGAGCATGCACTGATCACATGGCTGATCATGCACTGATCACGTGGCGATCATGCACCGATCACATGGCTATCATGCACTGATCACGTGGCTGCTCATGCACTGATCACGTGGCTGATCATACACTGATCACGTGGCTGATCATGCACTGATCACGTCGCTGATCATGCACTGATCACGTGGCTGATCATGCACTGATCACGTGGCTGATCATGCACTGATCACGTGGCTGATCATGCACTGATCACGTGGCTGATCATGCACTGATCACGTGGCTGATCATGCACTGATCACGTGGCTTACCATGCACTGATCAGGTGGCTATCATGCACTGATCACGTGATTTACCATACACTGATCAGGTGGCTATCATGCACTCATCACGTGGCTAATCATGCACTGATCACCTGGCTGATCATACAGTGATCACGTGGCTATCATGCACTGATCACTTTGTTGATCATGCACTAATCACGTGGCTGATCATGCGCTGCTCAGGTGGCTATCATGCACTGATTACGTGGCTGATCATGCACTGATCACGTGCGCTATCATGCACTGATCACATGGCTGATCATGCACTGATTCCGTGGCTGATCATGCACTGATCACGTGGCTATCATGCACCGATTACGTGGCTGATCATACACTGATCATGTAGCCATCATGCACTGATCACGTGCCTGATCACGAACTGATCACGTGGCTGATCATTCACTGATCACGTGACTGGTCAGGCATTGATCACGTGGCTCATCATGCACTGATCACGTGTCTGATCATGCACTGATAACGAAGGTGATCATACACTGAACACGGGACTGTGCATGTACTGATCACGTGGTTGATCATGCACTGATCACGTATCTGATCATGCACTGATCACGTGGCTGATAATGCACTAATCACGTGACTGATCATGCAGTCATCACGTGGCTGATCATGCACTGATCACGTGGCTGATCATGCACTCATCACGTGGCTAATCATACACTGATCACGTGGCTGATCATGCACTAATCAAGTGGCTGATCATGCACTGATCACGTGGCTGATCATGCACTGATCATGTGGCTGATCATGCACTGATCACGTGCCTGATCATGCACTGATCACGTGCCTGATCATGCACTGATCACATGAATGATCATGCACTGATCACGTGCCTGATCATGCACTGATCACGTGGCTGATCATGCACTGATCACGAAGCTGATCATACACTGATCACCTGATTGTGCATGCACTGATCACGTGACTGATCATGCACTGATCACGTGGCTGATCATGCACTGATCACCAGGCTATCATGCACTGATCACGTGACTGATCATGCACTGATCACGTGCCTGATCATGCACTGATCACGTGGCTGATCATGCACTGATCACGTGACTGATCATGCACTGATCACGTGGCTGATCATACACTGATCACGTGGCTGATCATGCACTGATCACGTGGCTGATCATGCACTGATCACGTTGCTGATCATGCACTGATCACGTGGCTATCATGCACTGATCACGTGGCTATCATGCACTGATCACGTGGCTGATCATACACTGATCACGTGACTGCGCATGCACTGATCACGTGGATGATCATACACTGATCACGTGACTGATCATGCACTGATCAGTGGCTTTCATGCACTGATCACGTGGCTATCATACACTGATCACGTGACTGGGCATGCAATCAATGATCACCTGGCTGATCATGCACTGATCACGTGGCTGATCATGCACTGATCACGTGACTGATCATGCACTGATCACATGGCTATCATGCACTGATCACGGGACTGCACATGCACTGATCATGTGGATGATCATGCACTGATCACGTGACTGATCATGCACTGATCACGTGGCTGATCATGCACTGATCACGTGGCTGATCATGCACTGATCACGTGACTGATCATAACTGATCACGTGGCTGATCATACACTGATCACGTGACTGTCATGCACTGATCACGTGGCTGATCATGCACTGATCACGTGGCTGATCATGCACTGATCACGTGACTGATCATGCACTGATCACATGACTATCATGCACTGATCACGTGGCTATCATGCACTGATCACATGGCTGATCATGCACTGATCACGTGACTGATCATGCACTGATCACGTGGCTATCATGCACTGATCACGTGGCTGATCATGCACTGATCACGTGACTGATCATGCACTGATCACGTGCCTGATCATGCACTGATCACGTACTGATCATGCACTGATCACGTGGCTATCATGCACTGATCACGTGGCTGATCATACACTGATCACGTGACTGTCATGCACTGATCACGTGGCTGATCATGCACTGATCACGTGACTGTCATGCACTGATCACGTGGCTGATCATGCACTGATCACGTGACTGTCATGCACTGTCACGTGATTTCACATGCACTGATCACGTCATCATGCACTGATCACGTGGCTATCATGCACTGATCACGTGGCTGATCATGCACTGATCACGTGACTGATCATGCACTGATCACGTGGCTGATCATGCACTGATCACGTGGCTGATCATGCACTGATACATGGCTGATCATGCACTGATCACGGAGCTATCATGCACTGATCACGTGACTATCATGCACTGATCACGTGGCTGATCATGCACTGATCACGTGACTGATCATGCACTGATCACGTGACTATCATGCACTGATCACGTGGCTGATCATGCACTGATCACGTGACTGATCATGCACTGATCACGTGGCTATCATGCACTGATCACGTGGCTGATCATGCACTGATCACGTGACTGTCATGCACTGATCACATGGCTGATCATGCACTGATCACGTGACTGTCATGCACTGATCACGTGGCTGATCATACACTGATCACGTGACTGTCATGCACTGATCACGTGATTTCACATGCACTGATCACGTCAATGCATGCACTGATCACGTGGCTATCATGCACTGATCACGTGGCTGATCATGCACTGATCACGTGACTGATCATGCACTGATCACGTGGCTGATCATGCACTGATCACGTGGCTGATCATGCACTGATCACGTGGCTGATCATGCACTGATCACGGAGCTATCATGCACTGATCACGTGGCTATCATGCACTGATCACATGGCTGATCATGCACTGATCACGTGACTGATCATGCACTGATCACGTGGCTATCATGCACTGATCACGTGGCTGATCATGCACTGATCACGTGACTGATCATGCACTGATCACGTGCCTGATCATGCACTGATCACGTGGCTGATCATGCACTGATCACGTGGCTATCATGCACTGATCACGTGGCTGATCATGCACTGATCACGTGACTGATCATGCACTGATCACTTAGCTGTCATGCACTGATCTCATGAGTTATCATGCACTGATCACGTGACTGATCATGCACTGATCACGAAGCTGATCATACACTGATCAGGTGACTGTCATGCACTGATCACGTGCCTGATCATGCACTGATCACCTGGCTGTCATTACTGATCACGTGAATGATCATGCACTGATCACGTGCCTGATCATGCACTGATCACGTGGCTGATCATGCACTGATCACGAAGCTGATCATACACTGATCACGTGACTGATCATGCACTGATCACGTGCCTGATCATGCACTGATCACGTGGCTGATCATGCACTGATCACGTGGCTGATCATGCACTGATCACGTGACTGATCATGCACTGATCACGTGACTATCATGCACTGATCACGTGGCTATCATGCACTGATCACGTGGCTGATCATGCACTGATCACGTGACTGATCATGCACTGATCACGTGGCTATCATGCACTGATCACGTGGCTGATCATGCACTGATCACGAAGCTGATCATACACTGATCACGTGACTGATCATGCACTGATCACGTGACTGTCATGCACTGATCACGTGATTTCACATGCACTGATCACGTCAATGCATGCACTGATCACGTGGCTATCATGCACTGATCACGTGGCTGATCATGACTGATCACGTGACTGATCATGCACTGATCACGTGGCTGATCATGCACTGATCACGTGGCTGATCATGCACTGATCACGTGGCTGATCATGCACTGATCACGGAGCTATCATGCACTGATCACATGGCTATCATGCACTGATCACATGGCTGATCATGCACTGATCACGTGACTGATCATGCACTGATCACGTGGCTATCATGCACTGATCACGTGGCTGATCATACACTGATCACGTGACTGATCATGCACTGATCACGTGCCTGATCATGCACTGATCACGTGGCTGATCATGCACTGATCACGTACTGATCATGCACTGATCACGTGGCTATCATGCACTGATCACGTGGCTGATCATGCACTGATCACGTGACTGATCATGCACTGATCACGTGACTGATCATGCACTGATCACGAAGCTGATCATGCACTGATCACGTGACTGTCATGCACTGATCACGTGGCTGATCATGCACTGATCACGTGGCTGTCATGCACTGATCACGTGAATGATCATGCACTGATCACGTGCCTGATCATGCACTGATCACGTGGCTGATCATGCACTGATCACGTGCTGATCATACACTGATCACGTGACTGATCATGCACTGATCACGTGGCTGATCATGCACTGATCACTTGGCTGATCATGCACTGATCACGTGGCTGATCATGCACTGATCACGTGACTGATCATGCACTGATCACATGACTATCATGCACTGATCACGTGGCTGATCATGCACTGATCACGTGACTGATCATGCACTGATCACGTGGCTATCATGCACTGATCACGTGGCTGATCATGCACTGATCACGTGACTGATCATGCACTGATCACGTGACTGATCATGCACTGATCACGTGCTGATCATGCACTGATCACGAGACTGTCATGCACTGATCACGTGCCTGATCATGCACTGATCACGTGGCTGTCATACACTGATCACGTGAATGATCATGCACTGATCACGTGCCTGATCATGCACTGATCACGTGGCTGATCATGCACTGATCACGAAGCTGATCATACACTGATCACGTGACTGATCATGCACTGATCACGTGCCTGATCATGCACTGATCACGTGGCTGATCATACACTGATCACGTGGCTGATCATGCACTGATCACGTGACTGATCATGCACTGATCACATGACTATCATGCACTGATCACGTGGCTATCATGCACTGATCACATGGCTGATCATGCACTGATCACGTGACTGATCATGCACTGATCACGTGACTATCATGCACTGATCACGTGGCTGATCATGCACTGATCACGTGACTGATCATGCACTGATCACGTGGCTATCATGCACTGATCACGTGGCTGATCATGCACTGATCACGTGACTGTCATGCACTGATCACGTGGCTGATCATGCACTGATCATGTGACTGAGATGCACTGATCACGTGGCTGATCATGCACTGATCACGTGACTGTCATGCACTGATCACGTGATTTCACATGCACTGATCACGTCAATGCATGCACTGATCACGTGGCTATCATGCACTGATCACGTGGCTGATCATACACTGATCACGTGACTGCATCATGCACTGATCACGTGGCTGATCATACACTGATCACGTGGCTGATCATGCACTGATCACGTGGCTGATCATGCACTGATCACGGAGCTATCATGCACTGATCACGTGGCTATCATGCACTGATCACATGGCTGATCATGCACTGATCACGTGACTGATCATGCACTGATCACGTGGCTATCATGCACTGATCACGTGGCTGATCATGCACTGATCACGTGACTGATCATGCACTGATCACGTGCCTGATCATGCACTGATCACGTGGCTGATCATGCACTGATCACGTGGCTATCATGCACTGATCACGTGGCTGATCATGCACTGATCACGTGACTGATCATGCACTGATCACTTAGCTGTCATGCACTGATCTCATGAGTTATCATGCACTGATCACGTGACTGATCATGCACTGATCACGAAGCTGATCATACACTGATCAGGTGACTGTGCATGCACTGATCACGTGCCTGATCATGCACTGATCACCTGGCTGTCATTACTGATCACGTGAATGATCATGCACTGATCACGTGCCTGATCATGCACTGATCACGTGGCTGATCATGCACTGATCACGAAGCTGATCATACACTGATCACGTGACTGATCATGCACTGATCACGTGCCTGATCATGCACTGATCACGTGGCTGATCATACACTGATCACGTGGCTGATCATGCACTGATCACGTGACTGATCATGCACTGATCACGTGACTATCATGCACTGATCACGTGGCTATCATGCACTGATCACATGGCTGATCATGCACTGATCACGTGACTGATCATGCACTGATCACGTGGCTATCATGCACTGATCACGTGGCTGATCATGCACTGATCACGTGGCTGATCATACACTGATCACGTGACTGATCATGCACTGATCACGTGGCTGATCATGCACTGATCACGTGGCTGATCATGCACTGATCACGCTGATCATACACTGATCACGTGACTGATCATGCACTGATCACGTGGCTATCATGCACTGATCACGTGGCTGATCATGCACTGATCACGTACTGATCATGCACTGATCACGTGGCTATCATGCACTGATCACGTGGCTGATCATGCACTGATCACGTGGCTGTCATACACTGATCACGTGAATGATCATGCACTGATCACGTGGCTGATCATGCACTGATCACGTGGCTGATCATGCACTGATCACGTGCTGATCATACACTGATCACGTGACTGATCATGCACTGATCACGTGCCTGATCATGCACTGATCACGTGGCTGATCATGCACTGATCACGTGGCTGATCATGCACTGATCACGTGGCTGATCATGCACTGATCACGTACTGATCATGCACTGATCACGTGGCTGATCATGCACTGATCACGTGACTGATCATGCACTGATCACGTGACTGATCATGCACTGATCACATGGCTGATCATGCACTGATCACGTGACTGATCATGCACTGATCACGTGGCTGATCATGCACTGATCACGTTGCTGATCATGCACTGATCACGTGGCTATCATGCACTGATCACGTGGATATCATACACTGATCACGTGACTGATCATGCACTGATCACGTGCCTGATCATGCACTGATCACGTGGCTGATCATGCACTGATCACGTGGCTATCATGCACTGATCACGTGGCTGATCATGCACTGATCACGTTGCTGATCATGCACTGATCACGTGGCTATCATGCACTGATCACGTGGCTGATCATGCACTGATCACGTAGCTATCATGCACTGATCACGTGGCTATCATGCACTGATCCGTGGCTGATCATGCACTGATCACGATGCCCTCATGCACTGATCACGTGGCTGATCATGCACTGATCATGTAACTGATCATGCACTGATCACGTGCCTGATCATGCACTGATCACGTGGCTGATCATGCACTGATCACGTGACTGATCATGCACTGATCACGTGCCTGATCATGCACTGATCACGTGGCTGATCATGCACTGATCACGAAGGTGATCATACACTGATCACGGGACTGTCATGCACTGATCACGTGGCTGATCATGCACTGATCACGTGGCTGATCATGCACTGATCACGTGGCTGATCATGCACTGATCACGTTGCTATCATGCACTGATCACGTGGCTGATCATGCACTGATCACGTGGCTGATCATGCACTGATCACGTGGCTGATCATGCACTGATCACGTGACTGATCATGCACTGATCACTTGGCAATCATGCACTGATCACGTGGCTGATCATGCACTGATCATGAAGCTATCAGCACTGATCACATGACTGATCATGCACTGATCACGTGGATATCATGCACTGATCACGTGACTGATCATGCACTGATCACGTGACTGATCATGCACTGATCACGTGGCTATCATGCACTGATCACGTGGCTGATCATGCACTGATCACGTGGCTGATCATGCACTGATCACTGGCTATCATGCACTGATCACGTGACTGATCATGCACTGATCACTGCGTGATCATGCACTGATCACGTGGCTGATCATGCACTGATCACGTGCTGATCATACACTGATCACGTGACTGTCATGCACTGATCACGTGGCTGATCATGCACTGATCACGTGTCTATCATGCACTGATCACGTGACTGCGCATGCACTGATCATGTACCTGATCATGCACTGATCCGTGGCTATCATGCACTGATCACTGGCTGATCATACACTGATCACGTGACTGATCATGCATGATCACGAAGCTGATCATGCACTGATCACGTGAATGTCATGCACTGATCACGTGGCTGATCATGCACTGATCACGTGGCTGATCAATCAGGTTTCGTATCATGCACTGATCACGTGGCTGATCATGCACTGATCACGTGGCTGATCATGCACTGATCACGTGGCTGATCATGCACTGATCACGTGGCTGATCATGCACTGATCACGTGACTGATCATGCACTGATCACGTGGCTGATCATGCACTGATCACGTGGCTGATCATGCACTGATCATGTGACTGATCATGCACTGATCACGTGCCTGATCATGCACTGATCACGTGGCTGATCATGCACTGATCACATGAATGATCATGCACTGATCACGTGCCTGATCATGCACTGATCACGTGGCTGATCATGCACTGATCACGTGCTGATCATACACTGATCACGTGATTGTCATGCACTGATCACATGACTGATCATGCACTGATCACGTGGCTGATCATGCACTGATCACCAGGCTATCATGCACTGATCACGTGACTGATCATGCACTGATCACGTGCCTGATCATGCACTGATCACGTGGCTGATCATGCACTGATCACGTGACTGCATATGCACTGATCACGTGGCTGATCATGCACTGATCACGTGGCTGATCATGCACTGATCACGTGGCTGATCATGCACTGATCACGTTGCTGATCATGCACTGATCACGTGGCTATCATGCACTGATCACGTGGCTATCATGCACTGATCACGTGGCTGATCATGCACTGATCACGTGACTGATCATGCACTGATCACGTGGCTGATCATACACTGATCACGTGACTGATCATGCACTGATCAGTGGCTATCATGCACTGATCACGTGGCTATCATGCACTGATCACGTGACTGATCATGCAATCAATGATCACGTGGCTGATCATGCACTGATCACGTGGCTGATCATGCACTGATCACGTGACTGATCATGCACTGATCACGTGGCTATCATGCACTGATCACGGGACTGACATGCACTGATCATGTGGATGATCATGCACTGATCACGTGACTGATCATGCACTGATCACGTGGCTGATCATGCACTGATCACGTGGCTGATCATGCACTGATCACGTGACTGATCATAACTGATCACGTGGCTGATCATGCACTGATCACGTGACTGTCATGCACTGATCACGTGGCTGATCATGCACTGATCACGTGGCTGATCATGCACTGATCACGTGACTGATCATGCACTGATCACATGACTATCATGCACTGATCACGTGGCTATCATGCACTGATCACGTGGCTGATCATGCACTGATCACGTGACTGATCATGCACTGATCACGTGGCCATCATGCACTGATCACGTGGCTGATCATGCACTGATCACGTGACTGATCATGCACTGATCACGTGGCTGATCATGCACTGATCACGTACTGATCATGCACTGATCACGTGGCTATCATGCACTGATCACGTGGCTGATCATACACTGATCACGTGACTGTCATGCACTGATCACGTGGCTGATCATGCACTGATCATGTGACTGTAGATGCACTGATCACGTGGCTGATCATGCACTGATCACGTGACTGTCATGCACTGTCACGTGATTTCACATGCACTGATCACGTCAAATCATGCACTGATCACGTGGCTATCATGCACTGATCACGTGGCTGATCATACTGATCACGTGACTGCATCATGCACTGATCACGTGGCTGATCATGCACTGATCACGTGGCTGATCATGCACTGATCACATGGCTGATCATGCACTGATCACGGAGCTATCATGCACTGATCACGTGACTATCATGCACTGATCACGTGGCTGATCATGCACTGATCACGTGACTGATCATGCACTGATCACGTGACTATCATGCACTGATCACGTGGCTGATCATGCACTGATCACGTGACTGATCATGCACTGATCACGTGGCTATCATGCACTGATCACGTGGCTGATCATGCACTGATCACGTGACTGTCATGCACTGATCACATGGCTGATCATGCACTGATCACGTGACTGAGATGCACTGATCACGTGGCTGATCATACTGATCACGTGACTGTCATGCACTGTCACGTGATTTCACATGCACTGATCACGTCAATGCATGCACTGATCACGTGGCTATCATGCACTGATCACGTGGCTGATCATGCACTGATCACGTGACTGCATCATGCACTGATCACGTGGCTGATCATGCACTGATCACGTGGCTGATCATGCACTGATCACGTGGCTGATCATGCACTGATCACGGAGCTATCATGCACTGATCACGTGGCTATCATGCACTGATCACATGGCTGATCATGCACTGATCACGTGACTGATCATGCACTGATCACGTGGCTATCATGCACTGATCACGTGGCTGATCATGCACTGATCACGTGACTGATCATGCACTGATCACGTGGCTGATCATGCACTGATCACGTGGCTGATCATGCACTGATCACGTGGCTATCATGCACTGATCACGTGGCTGATCATGCACTGATCACGTGACTGATCATGCACTGATTGCTTAGCTGTCATGCACTGATCACATGAGTTATCATGCACTGATCACGTGACTGATCATGCACTGATCACGAAGCTGATCATACACTGATCAGGTGACTGTCATGCACTGATCACGTGCCTGATCATGCACTGATCACGTGGCTGTCATGCACTGATCACGTGAATGATCATGCACTGATCACGTGCCTGATCATGCACTGATCACGTGGCTGATCATGCACTGATCACGAAGCTGATCATACACTGATCACGTGACTGATCATGCACTGATCACGTGCCTGATCATGCACTGATCACGTGGCTGATCATGCACTGATCACGTGGCTGATCATGCACTGATCACGTGACTGATCATGCACTGATCACGTGACTATCATGCACTGATCACGTGGCTATCATGCACTGATCACATGGCTGATCATGCACTGATCACGTGACTGATCATGCACTGATCACGTGGCTATCATGCACTGATCACGTGGCTGATCATGCACTGATCACGAAGCTGATCATACACTGATCACGTGACTGATCATGCACTGATCACGTGGCTGATCATGCACTGATCACGTGGCTGATCATGCACTGATCACGGCTGATCATACACTGATCACGTGACTGATCATGCACTGATCACGTGGCTGATCATGCACTGATCACGTGGCTGATCATGCACTGATCACGTGGCTGATCATGCACTGATCACGTGACTGATCATGCACTGATCACGTGACTATCATGCACTGATCACGTGGCTATCATGCACTGATCACGTGGCTGATCATGCACTGATCACGTGACTGATCATGCACTGATCACGTGGCTATCATGCACTGATCACGTGGCTGATCATGCACTGATCACGTGGCTGATCATACACTGATCACGTGACTGATCATGCACTGATCACGTGGCTATCATGCACTGATCACGTGGCTGATCATGCACTGATCACGAAGCTGATCATACACTGATCACGTGACTGATCATGCACTGATCACGTGGCTGATCATGCACTGATCACGTGGCTGATCATGCACTGATCACGTGGCTGATCATGCACTGATCACGTGACTGATCATGCACTGATCACGTGACTATCATGCACTGATCACGTGGCTATCATGCACTGATCACATGGCTGATCATGCACTGATCACGTGACTGATCATGCACTGATCACGTGGCTATCATGCACTGATCACGTGGCTGATCATGCACTGATCACGAAGCTGATGACACACTGATCACGTGACTGATCATGCACTGATCACGTGGCTGATCATGCACTGATCACGTGGCTGATCATGCACTGATCACGTGACTGATCATGCACTGATCACGTGACTGATCATGCACTGATCACGTGAATGATCATGCACTGATCACGTGCCTGATCATGCACTGATCACGTGGCTGATCATGCACTGATCACGAAGCTGATCATACACTGATCACGTGACTGATCATGCACTGATCACGTGGCTGATCATGCACTGATCACGTGGCTGATCATGCACTGATCACGTGGCTGATCATGCACTGATCACGTGACTGATCATGCACTGATCACGTGCCTGATCATGCACTGATCACGTGGCTGATCATGCACTGATCACGTACTGATCATGCACTGATCACGTGGCTATCATGCACTGATCACGTGGCTGATCATGCACTGATCACGTGACTGATCATGCACTGATCACGTGAATGATCATGCACTGATCACGTGCCTGATCATGCACTGATCACGTGGCTGATCATGCACTGATCACGAAGCTGATCATACACTGATCACGTGACTGATCATGCACTGATCACGTGCCTGATCATGCACTGATCACGTGGCTGATCATACACTGATCACGTGGCTGATCATGCACTGATCACGTGACTGATCATGCACTGATCACGTGACTATCATGCACTGATCACGTGGCTATCATGCACTGATCACATGGCTGATCATGCACTGATCACGTGACTGATCATGCACTGATCACGTGGCTATCATGCACTGATCACGTGGCTGATCATGCACTGATCACGGCTGATCATACACTGATCACGTGACTGATCATGCACTGATCACGTGGCTGATCATGCACTGATCACGTGGCTGATCATGCACTGATCACGTGCTGATCATACACTGATCACGTGACTGATCATGCACTGATCACGTGGCTGATCATGCACTGATCACGTGGCTGATCATGCACTGATCACGTGGCTGATCATGCACTGATCACGTGACTGATCATGCACTGATCACGTGACTATCATGCACTGATCACGTGGCTATCATGCACTGATCCATGGCTGATCATGCACTGATCACGTGACTGATCATGCACTGATCACGTGGCTATCATGCACTGATCACGTGGCTGATCATGCACTGATCACGAAGCTGATCATACACTGATCACGTGACTGATCATGCACTGATCACGTGGCTATCATGCACTTCCTGGCTGATCATGCACTGATCACGAAGCTGATCATACACTGATCACGTGACTGATCATGCACTGATCACGTGACTGATCATGCACTGATCACGTGGCTGATCATGCACTGATCACGTGGCTGATCATGCACTGATCACGTGGCTGATCATACACTGATCACGTGACTGATCATGCACTGATCACGTGGCTGATCATGCACTGATCACGTGGCTGATCATGCACTGATCACGTGGCTGATCATGCACTGATCACGTGACTGCATCATGCACTGATCACGTGGCTGATCATGCACTGATCACGTGGCTGATCATGCACTGATCACGTGGCTGATCATACACTGATCACGTGACTGATCATGCACTGATCACGTGCCTGATCATGCACTGATCACGTGGCTGATCATGCACTGATCACGGCTGATCATGCACTGATCACGTGACTGATCATGCACTGATCACGTGGCTGATCATGCACTGATCACATGGCTGATCATGCACTGATCACGTGGCTGATCATGCACTGA
Organism: Bos javanicus; assembly: GCF_032452875.1. NCBI lineage: Eukaryota > Metazoa > Chordata > Mammalia > Artiodactyla > Bovidae > Bos > Bos javanicus. The sequence continues at coordinate 128,551 of NW_026893889.1, forward strand.
TCACGTGACTGATCATGCACTGATCACGTGACTGATCATGCACTGATCACGTGGCTATCATGCACTGATCACATGGCTGATCATGCACTGATCACGTGACTGATCATGCACTGATCACGTGACTGTCATGCACTGATCACGTGACTTCACATGCACTGATCACGTCAATGCATGCACTGATCACGTGGCTATCATGCACTGATCACGTGGCTGATCATGCACTGATCACGTGACTGATCATGCACTGATCACGTGGCTGATCATGCACTGATCACGTGGCTGATCATGCACTGATCACGTGGCTGATCATGCACTGATCATGGAGCTATCATGCACTGATCACGTGGCTATCATGCACTGATCACATGGCTGATCATGCACTGATCACGTGACTGATCATGCACTGATCACGTGGCTATCATGCACTGATCACGTGGCTGATCATGCACTGATCACGTGACTGATCATGCACTGATCACGTGCCTGATCATGCACTGATCACGTGGCTGATCATGCACTGATCACGTACTGATCATGCACTGATCACGTGGCTATCATGCACTGATCACGTGGCTGATCATACACTGATCACGTGACTGATCATGCACTGATCACGTGACTGATCATGCACTGATCACGAAGCTGATCATACACTGATCACGTGACTGTCATGCACTGATCACGTGGCTGATCATGCACTGATCACGTGGCTGTCATGCACTGATCACGTGAATGATCATGCACTGATCACGTGCCTGATCATGCACTGATCACGTGGCTGATCATGCACTGATCACGAAGCTGATCATACACTGATCACGTGACTGATCATGCACTGATCACGTGGCTGATCATGCACTGATCACGTGGCTGATCATGCACTGATCACGTGGCTGATCATGCACTGATCACGTGACTGATCATGCACTGATCACATGACTATCATGCACTGATCACGTGCCTGATCATGCACTGATCACGTGACTGATCATGCACTGATCACGTGGCTATCATGCACTGATCACGTGGCTGATCATACACTGATCACGTGACTGATCATGCACTGATCACGTGACTGATCATGCACTGATCACGAAGCTGATCATGCACTGATCACGTGACTGTCATGCACTGATCACGTGGCTGATCATGCACTGATCACCTGGCTGTCATGCACTGATCACGTGAATGATCATGCACTGATCACGTGCCTGATCATGCACTGATCACGTGGCTGATCATGCACTGATCACGAAGCTGATCATACACTGATCACGTGACTGATCATGCACTGATCACGTGGCTGATCATGCACTGATCACGTGGCTGATCATGCACTGATCACGTGGCTGATCATGCACTGATCACGTGACTGATCATGCACTGATCACGTGACTATCATGCACTGATCACGTGGCTATCATGCACTGATCACATGGCTGATCATGCACTGATCACGTGACTGATCATGCACTGATCACGTGACTATCATGCACTGATCACGTGGCTGATCATGCACTGATCACGTGACTGATCATGCACTGATCACGTGGCTATCATGCACTGATCACGTGGCTGATCATGCACTGATCACGTGACTGTCATGCACTGATCACATGGCTGATCATGCACTGATCATGTGACTGTAGATGCACTGATCACGTGGCTGATCATGCACTGATCACGTGACTGTCATGCACTATCACGTGATTTCACATGCACTGATCACGTCAATGCATGCACTGATCACGTGGCTATCATGCACTGATCACGTGGCTGATCATACACTGATCACGTGACTGATCATGCACTGATCACGTGGCTGATCATGCACTGATCACGTGGCTGATCATGCACTGATCACGTGGCTGATCATGCACTGATCACGGAGCTATCATGCACTGATCACGTGGCTATCATGCACTGATCACATGGCTGATCATGCACTGATCACGTGACTGATCATGCACTGATCACGTGGCTATCATGCACTGATCACGTGGCTGATCATGCACTGATCACGTGACTGATCATGCACTGATCACGTGCCTGATCATGCACTGATCACGTGGCTGATCATGCACTGATCACGTGGCTATCATGCACTGATCACGTGGCTGATCATGCACTGATCACGTGACTGATCATGCACTGATCACTTAGCTGATCATGCACTGATCTCATGAGTTATCATGCACTGATCACGTGACTGATCATGCACTTATCACGAAGCTGATCATACACTGATCAGGTGACTGTCATGCACTGATCACGTGCCTGATCATGCACTGATCACGTGGCTGTCATTACTGATCACGTGAATGATCATGCACTTCACGTGCCTGATCATGCACTGATCACGTGGCTGATCATGCACTGATCACGAAGCTGATCATACACTGATCACGTGACTGATCATGCACTGATCACGTGCCTGATCATGCACTGATCACGTGGCTGATCATGCACTGATCACGTGGCTGATCATGCACTGATCACGTGACTGATCATGCACTGATCACGTGACTATCATGCACTGATCACGTGGCTATCATGCACTGATCACATGGCTGATCATGCACTGATCACGTGACTGATCATGCACTGATCACGTGGCTATCATGCACTGATCACGTGGCTGATCATGCACTGATCACGTGGCTGATCATGCACTGATCACGTGACTGATCATGCACTGATCACGTGGCTGATCATGCACTGATCACGTGGCTGATCATGCACTGATCACGTGGCTGATCATACACTGATCACGTGACTGATCATGCACTGATCACGTGGCTATCATGCACTGATCACGTGGCTGATCATGCACTGATCACGTACTGATCATGCACTGATCACGTGGCTATCATGCACTGATCACGTGGCTGATCATGCACTGATCACGTGGCTGTCATACACTGATCACGTGACTGATCATGCACTGATCACGTGGCTGATCATGCACTGATCACGTGGCTGATCATGCACTGATCACGGCTGATCATACACTGATCACGTGACTGATCATGCACTGATCACGTGCTGATCATGCACTGATCACGTGGCTGATCATGCACTGATCACGTGGCTGATCATGCACTGATCACGTGGCTGATCATGCACTGATCACGTACTGATCATGCACTGATCACGTGCTGATCATGCACTGATCACGTGACTGATCATGCACTGATCACGTGACTGATCATGCACTGATCACATGGCTGATCATGCACTGATCACGTGACTGATCATGCACTGATCACGTGGCTGATCATGCACTGATCACGTGCTGATCATGCACTGATCACGTGGCTATCATGCACTGATCACGTGGCTGATCATGCACTGATCACGTGACTGATCATGCACTGATCACGTGCCTGATCATGCACTGATCACGTGGCTGATCATGCACTGATCACGTGGCTATCATGCACTGATCACGTGCTGATCATGCACTGATCACGTGCTGATCATGCACTGATCACGTGGCTATCATGCACTGATCACGTGGCTGATCATGCACTGATCACGTGGCTGATCATGCACTGATCACGTGGCTATCATGCACTGATCACGTGGCTGATCATGCACTGATCACGATGCCCTCATGCACTGATCACGTGGCTGATCATGCACTGATCACGTAACTGATCATGCACTGATCACGTGGCTGATCATGCACTGATCACGTGGCTGATCATGCACTGATCACGTGACTGATCATGCACTGATCACGTGCCTGATCATGCACTGATCACGTGGCTGATCATGCACTGATCACGTGGTGATCATACACTGATCACGGGACTGTCATGCACTGATCACGTGGCTGATCATGCACTGATCACGTGGCTGATCATGCACTGATCACGTGGCTGATCATGCACTGATCACGTTGCTATCATGCACTGATCACGTGGCTGATCATGCACTGATCACGTGGCTGATCATGCACTGATCACGTGGCTGATCATGCACTGATCACGTGACTGATCATGCACTGATCACGTGGCAATCATGCACTGATCACGTGGCTGATCATGCACTGATCATGAAGCTATCAGCACTGATCACATGACTGATCATGCACTGATCACGTGGCTATCATGCACTGATCACGTGACTGATCATGCACTGATCACGTGACTGATCATGCACTGATCACGTGGCTATCATGCACTGATCACGTGGCTGATCATGCACTGATCACGTGGCTGATCATGCACTGATCACTGGCTATCATGCACTGATCACGTGACTGATCATGCACTGATCACTGCGTGATCATGCACTGATCACGTGGCTGATCATGCACTGATCACGAAGCTGATCATACACTGATCACGTGACTGTCATGCACTGATCACGTGGCTGATCATGCACTGATCACGTGGCTATCATGCACTGATCACGTGACTGATCATGCACTGATCATGTACCTGATCATGCACTGATCACGTGGCTATCATGCACTGATCACTGGCTGATCATGCACTGATCACGTGACTGATCATGCATGATCACGTGGCTGATCATGCACTGATCACGTGACTGTCATGCACTGATCACGTGGCTGATCATGCACTGATCACGTGGCTGATCATGCACTGATCACGTGTATCATGCACTGATCACGTGGCTGATCATGCACTGATCACGTGGCTGATCATGCACTGATCACGTGGCTGATCATGCACTGATCACGTGGCTGATCATGCACTGATCACGTGACTGATCATGCACTGATCACGTGGCTGATCATGCACTGATCACGTGGCTGATCATGCACTGATCACGTGACTGATCATGCACTGATCACGTGGCTGATCATGCACTGATCACGTGGCTGATCATGCACTGATCACGTGACTGATCATGCACTGATCACGTGCCTGATCATGCACTGATCACGTGGCTGATCATGCACTGATCACGGCTGATCATGCACTGATCACGTGACTGTCATGCACTGATCACGTGACTGATCATGCACTGATCACGTGGCTGATCATGCACTGATCACGTGGCTATCATGCACTGATCACGTGACTGATCATGCACTGATCACGTGCCTGATCATGCACTGATCACGTGGCTGATCATGCACTGATCACGTGACTGATCATGCACTGATCACGTGGCTGATCATGCACTGATCACGTGGCTGATCATGCACTGATCACGTGGCTGATCATGCACTGATCACGTTGCTGATCATGCACTGATCACGTGGCTATCATGCACTGATCACGTGGCTATCATGCACTGATCACGTGGCTGATCATGCACTGATCACGTGACTGATCATGCACTGATCACGTGGCTGATCATGCACTGATCACGTGACTGATCATGCACTGATCAGTGGCTATCATGCACTGATCACGTGGCTATCATGCACTGATCACGTGACTGATCATGCAATCAATGATCACGTGGCTGATCATGCACTGATCACGTGGCTGATCATGCACTGATCACGTGACTGATCATGCACTGATCACGTGGCTATCATGCACTGATCACGGACTGATCATGCACTGATCACGTGGCTGATCATGCACTGATCACGTGACTGATCATGCACTGATCACGTGGCTGATCATGCACTGATCACGTGGCTGATCATGCACTGATCACGTGACTGATCACTGATCACGTGCTGATCATGCACTGATCACGTGACTGATCATGCACTGATCACGTGGCTGATCATGCACTGATCACGTGGCTGATCATGCACTGATCACGTGACTGATCATGCACTGATCACGTGACTATCATGCACTGATCACGTGGCTATCATGCACTGATCACGTGGCTGATCATGCACTGATCACGTGACTGATCATGCACTGATCACGTGGCTATCATGCACTGATCACGTGGCTGATCATGCACTGATCACGTGACTGATCATGCACTGATCACGTGGCTGATCATGCACTGATCACGTACTGATCATGCACTGATCACGTGGCTATCATGCACTGATCACGTGGCTGATCATGCACTGATCACGTGACTGATCATGCACTGATCACATGGCTGATCATGCACTGATCACGTGACTGAGATGCACTGATCACGTGGCTGATCATGCACTGATCACGTGACTGTCATGCACTGTCACGTGATTTCATCATGCACTGATCACGTCAATGCATGCACTGATCACGTGGCTATCATGCACTGATCACGTGGCTGATCATGCACTGATCACGTGACTGATCATGCACTGATCACGTGGCTGATCATGCACTGATCACGTGGCTGATCATGCACTGATCACGTGGCTGATCATGCACTGATCACGGAGCTATCATGCACTGATCACGTGGCTATCATGCACTGATCACGTGGCTGATCATGCACTGATCACGTGACTGATCATGCACTGATCACGTGGCTATCATGCACTGATCACGTGGCTGATCATGCACTGATCACGTGACTGATCATGCACTGATCACGTGGCTGATCATGCACTGATCACGTGGCTGATCATGCACTGATCACGTGGCTATCATGCACTGATCACGTGGCTGATCATGCACTGATCACGTGACTGATCATGCACTGATCACGTGGCTGATCATGCACTGATCACATGAGTTATCATGCACTGATCACGTGACTGATCATGCACTGATCACGAAGCTGATCATACACTGATCACGTGACTGTCATGCATGCTGATCACGTGGCTGATCATGCACTGATCACCTGGCTGTCATGCACTGATCACGTGAATGATCATGCACTGATCACGTGCCTGATCATGCACTGATCACGTGGCTGATCATGCACTGATCACGAAGCTGATCATACACTGATCACGTGACTGATCATGCACTGATCACGTGCCTGATCATGCACTGATCACGTGGCTGATCATGCACTGATCACGTGGCTGATCATGCACTGATCACGTGACTGATCATGCACTGATCACGTGACTATCATGCACTGATCACGTGGCTATCATGCACTGATCACGTGGCTGATCATGCACTGATCACGTGACTGATCATGCACTGATCACGTGGCTATCATGCACTGATCACGTGGCTGATCATGCACTGATCACGGCTGATCATGCACTGATCACGTGACTGATCATGCACTGATCACGTGGCTGATCATGCACTGATCACGTGGCTGATCATGCACTGATCACGGCTGATCATACACTGATCACGTGACTGATCATGCACTGATCACGTGGCTGATCATGCACTGATCACGTGGCTGATCATGCACTGATCACGTGGCTGATCATGCACTGATCACGTGACTGATCATGCACTGATCACGTGACTATCATGCACTGATCACGTGGCTATCATGCACTGATCACGTGGCTGATCATGCACTGATCACGTGACTGATCATGCACTGATCACGTGGCTATCATGCACTGATCACGTGGCTGATCATGCACTGATCACGTGGCTGATCATACACTGATCACGTGACTGATCATGCACTGATCACGTGGCTATCATGCACTGATCACGTGGCTGATCATGCACTGATCACGGCTGATCATACACTGATCACGTGACTGATCATGCACTGATCACGTGGCTGATCATGCACTGATCACGTGGCTGATCATGCACTGATCACGTGGCTGATCATGCACTGATCACGTGACTGATCATGCACTGATCACATGACTATCATGCACTGATCACGTGGCTATCATGCACTGATCACGTGGCTGATCATGCACTGATCACGTGACTGATCATGCACTGATCACGTGGCTATCATGCACTGATCACGTGGCTGATCATGCACTGATCACGAAGCTGATCATACACTGATCACGTGACTGATCATGCACTGATCACGTGGCTGATCATGCACTGATCACGTGGCTGATCATGCACTGATCACGTGACTGATCATGCACTGATCACGTGACTGATCATGCACTGATCACGTGAATGATCATGCACTGATCACGTGGCTGATCATGCACTGATCACGTGGCTGATCATGCACTGATCACGGCTGATCATACACTGATCACGTGACTGATCATGCACTGATCACGTGGCTGATCATGCACTGATCACGTGGCTGATCATGCACTGATCACGTGGCTGATCATGCACTGATCACGTGACTGATCATGCACTGATCACGTGCCTGATCATGCACTGATCACGTGGCTGATCATGCACTGATCACGTACTGATCATGCACTGATCACGTGGCTATCATGCACTGATCACGTGGCTGATCATGCACTGATCACGTGACTGATCATGCACTGATCACGTGAATGATCATGCACTGATCACGTGGCTGATCATGCACTGATCACGTGGCTGATCATGCACTGATCACGGCTGATCATGCACTGATCACGTGACTGATCATGCACTGATCACGTGGCTGATCATGCACTGATCACGTGGCTGATCATGCACTGATCACGTGGCTGATCATGCACTGATCACGTGACTGATCATGCACTGATCACGTGACTATCATGCACTGATCACGTGGCTATCATGCACTGATCACATGGCTGATCATGCACTGATCACGTGACTGATCATGCACTGATCACGTGGCTATCATGCACTGATCACGTGGCTGATCATGCACTGATCACGAAGCTGATCATACACTGATCACGTGACTGATCATGCACTGATCACGTGGCTGATCATGCACTGATCACGTGGCTGATCATGCACTGATCACGTGGCTGATCATACACTGATCACGTGACTGATCATGCACTGATCACGTGGCTGATCATGCACTGATCACGTGGCTGATCATGCACTGATCACGTGGCTGATCATGCACTGATCACGTGACTGATCATGCACTGATCACGTGACTATCATGCACTGATCACGTGGCTATCATGCACTGATCACATGGCTGATCATGCACTGATCACGTGACTGATCATGCACTGATCACGTGGCTATCATGCACTGATCACGTGGCTGATCATGCACTGATCACGGCTGATCATACACTGATCACGTGACTGATCATGCACTGATCACGTGGCTATCATGCACTTCACGTGGCTGATCATGCACTGATCACGGCTGATCATACACTGATCACGTGACTGATCATGCACTGATCACGTGAATGATCATGCACTCACACCTGATCATGCACTGATCACGTGGCTGATCATGCACTGATCACGTGGCTGATCATGCACTGATCACGTGACTGATCATGCACTGATCACGTGGCTGATCATGCACTGATCACGTGGCTGATCATGCACTGATCACGTGGCTGATCATGCACTGATCACGTGACTGATCATGCACTGATCACGTGGCTGATCATGCACTGATCACGTGGCTGATCATGCACTGATCACGTGGCTGATCATGCACTGATCACGTGACTGATCATGCACTGATCACGTGCCTGATCATGCACTGATCACGTGGCTGATCATGCACTGATCACGTGGCTGATCATACACTGATCACGTGACTGATCATGCACTGATCACGTGGCTGATCATGCACTGATCACGTGGCTGATCATGCACTGATCACGTGGCTGATCATGCACTGATCACGTGACTGATCATGCACTGATCACGTGACTGATCATGCACTGATCACATGGCTATCATGCACTGATCACATGGCTGATCATGCACTGATCACGTGACTGATCATGCACTGATCACGTGACTGTCATGCACTGATCACGTGATTGATCATGCACTGATCACGTCAATGCATGCACTGATCACGTGGCTGATCATGCACTGATCACGTGGCTGATCATGCACTGATCACGTGACTGATCATGCACTGATCACGTGGCTGATCATGCACTGATCACGTGGCTGATCATGCACTGATCACGTGGCTGATCATGCACTGATCATGGAGCTATCATGCACTGATCACATGGCTATCATGCACTGATCACATGGCTGATCATGCACTGATCACGTGACTGATCATGCACTGATCACGTGGCTATCATGCACTGATCACGTGGCTGATCATACACTGATCACGTGACTGATCATGCACTGATCACGTGGCTGATCATGCACTGATCACGTGGCTGATCATGCACTGATCACGTACTGATCATGCACTGATCACGTGGCTATCATGCACTGATCACGTGGCTGATCATGCACTGATCACGTGACTGATCATGCACTGATCACGTGACTGATCATGCACTGATCACGAAGCTGATCATGCACTGATCACGTGACTGTCATGCACTGATCACGTGGCTGATCATGCACTGATCACGTGGCTGTCATGCACTGATCACGTGAATGATCATGCACTGATCACGTGCCTGATCATGCACTGATCACGTGGCTGATCATGCACTGATCACGAAGCTGATCATACACTGATCACGTGACTGATCATGCACTGATCACGTGGCTGATCATGCACTGATCACGTGGCTGATCATGCACTGATCACGTGGCTGATCATGCACTGATCACGTGACTGATCATGCACTGATCACATGACTATCATGCACTGATCACGTGCCTGATCATGCACTGATCACGTGACTGATCATGCACTGATCACGTGGCTATCATGCACTGATCACGTGGCTGATCATGCACTGATCACGTGACTGATCATGCACTGATCACGTGACTGATCATGCACTGATCACGAAGCTGATCATGCACTGATCACGTGACTGTCATGCACTGATCACGTGGCTGATCATGCACTGATCACGTGGCTGATCATGCACTGATCACGTGAATGATCATGCACTGATCACGTGCCTGATCATGCACTGATCACGTGGCTGATCATGCACTGATCACGAAGCTGATCATACACTGATCACGTGACTGATCATGCACTGATCACGTGGCTGATCATGCACTGATCACGTGGCTGATCATGCACTGATCACGTGGCTGATCATGCACTGATCACGTGACTGATCATGCACTGATCACGTGACTATCATGCACTGATCACATGGCTATCATGCACTGATCACGTGGCTGATCATGCACTGATCACGTGACTGATCATGCACTGATCACGTGACTATCATGCACTGATCACGTGGCTGATCATGCACTGATCACGTGACTGATCATGCACTGATCACGTGGCTATCATGCACTGATCACGTGGCTGATCATGCACTGATCACGTGACTGTCATGCACTGATCACATGGCTGATCATGCACTGATCACGTGACTGTCATGCACTGATCACGTGGCTGATCATGCACTGATCACGTGACTGTCATGCACTATCACGTGATTTCACATGCACTGATCACGTCAATGCATGCACTGATCACGTGGCTATCATGCACTGATCACGTGGCTGATCATGCACTGATCACGTGACTGATCATGCACTGATCACGTGGCTGATCATGCACTGATCACGTGGCTGATCATGCACTGATCACGTGGCTGATCATGCACTGATCACGGAGCTATCATGCACTGATCACGTGGCTATCATGCACTGATCACATGGCTGATCATGCACTGATCACGTGACTGATCATGCACTGATCACGTGGCTATCATGCACTGATCACGTGGCTGATCATGCACTGATCACGTGACTGATCATGCACTGATCACGTGCCTGATCATGCACTGATCACGTGGCTGATCATGCACTGATCACGTGGCTATCATGCACTGATCACGTGGCTGATCATGCACTGATCACGTGACTGATCATGCACTGATCACTTAGCTGTCATGCACTGATCTCATGAGTTATCATGCACTGATCACGTGACTGATCATGCACTGATCACGAAGCTGATCATACACTGATCAGGTGACTGATCATGCACTGATCACCTGCCTGATCATGCACTGATCACGTGGCTGTCATTACTGATCACGTGAATGATCATGCACTGATCACGTGCCTGATCATGCACTGATCACGTGGCTGATCATGCACTGATCACGAAGCTGATCATACACTGATCACGTGACTGATCATGCACTGATCACGTGCCTGATCATGCACTGATCACGTGGCTGATCATGCACTGATCACGTGGCTGATCATGCACTGATCACGTGACTGATCATGCACTGATCACATGACTATCATGCACTGATCACATGGCTATCATGCACTGATCACATGGCTGATCATGCACTGATCACGTGACTGATCATGCACTGATCACGTGGCTATCATGCACTGATCACGTGGCTGATCATGCACTGATCACGTGCTGATCATACTGATCACGTGACTGATCATGCACTGATCACGTGGCTGATCATGCACTGATCACGTGGCTGATCATGCACTGATCACGTGCTGATCATGCACTGATCACGTGACTGATCATGCACTGATCACGTGGCTATCATGCACTGATCACGTGGCTGATCATGCACTGATCACGTACTGATCATGCACTGATCACGTGGCTATCATGCACTGATCACGTGGCTGATCATGCACTGATCACGTGGCTGTCATGCACTGATCACGTGACTGATCATGCACTGATCACGTGGCTGATCATGCACTGATCACGTGGCTGATCATGCACTGATCACGAAGCTGATCATACACTGATCACGTGACTGATCATGCACTGATCACGTGCCTGATCATGCACTGATCACTGGCTGATCATGCACTGATCACGTGGCTGATCATGCACTGATCACGTGGCTGATCATGCACTGATCACGTGACTGATCATGCACTGATCACGTGGCTGATCATGCACTGATCACGTGACTGATCATGCACTGATCACGTGACTGATCATGCACTGATCACATGGCTGATCATGCACTGATCACGTGACTGATCATGCACTGATCACGTGGCTGATCATGCACTGATCACGTACTGATCATGCACTGATCACGTGGCTATCATGCACTGATCACGTGGCTGATCATGCACTGATCACGTGACTGATCATGCACTGATCACGTGACTGATCATGCACTGATCACGAAGCTGATCATACACTGATCACGTGACTGTCATGCACTGATCACGTGGCTGATCATGCACTGATCACGTGGCTGTCATGCACTGATCACGTGACTGATCATGCACTGATCACGTGCCTGATCATGCACTGATCACGTGGCTGATCATGCACTGATCACGTGGCTGATCATACACTGATCACGTGACTGATCATGCACTGATCACGTGGCTGATCATGCACTGATCACGTGGCTGATCATGCACTGATCACGAGCTGATCATGCACTGATCACGTGACTGTCATGCACTGATCACGTGGCTGATCATGCACTGATCACGTGGCTGATCATGCACTGATCACGTGACTGATCATGCACTGATCACGTGGCTATCATGCACTGATCACGTGGCTATCATGCACTGATCACGTGGCTGATCATGCACTGATCACGTGACTGATCATGCACTGATCACGTGGCTGATCATGCACTGATCACGTGGCTGATCATGCACTGATCACGTGGCTGATCATGCACTGATCACGTGCTGATCATGCACTGATCACGTGACTGTCATGCACTGATCACGTGGCTGATCATGCACTGATCACGTGGCTGATCATGCACTGATCACGTGGCTGATCATGCACTGATCACGTTGCTGATCATGCACTGATCACGTGGCTGATCATGCACTGATCACGTGGCTATCATACACTGATCACGTGACTGATCATGCACTGATCACGTGGCTGATCATGCACTGATCACGTGGCTGATCATGCACTGATCACGTGGCTGATCATGCACTGATCACGTGCTGATCATGCACTGATCACGTGCTGATCATGCACTGATCACGTGGCTATCATGCACTGATCACGTGGCTGATCATGCACTGATCACGTGGCTATCATGCACTGATCACGTGGCTATCATGCACTGATCACGTGGCTGATCATGCACTGATCACGTGCCCTCATGCACTGATCACGTGGCTGATCATGCACTGATCACGTGACTGATCATGCACTGATCACGTGGCTGATCATGCACTGATCACGTGGCTGATCATGCACTGATCACGTGACTGATCATGCACTGATCACGTGCCTGATCATGCACTGATCACGTGGCTGATCATGCACTGATCACGTGGTGATCATGCACTGATCACGTGACTGTCATGCACTGATCACGTGGCTGATCATGCACTGATCACGTGGCTGATCATGCACTGATCACGTGGCTGATCATGCACTGATCACGTGCTATCATGCACTGATCACGTGGCTGATCATGCACTGATCACGTGGCTGATCATGCACTGATCACGTGGCTGATCATGCACTGATCACGTGACTGATCATGCACTGATCACGTGGCTATCATGCACTGATCACGTGGCTGATCATGCACTGATCATGAAGCTATCATGCACTGATCACATGACTGATCATGCACTGATCACGTGGATATCATGCACTGATCACGTGACTGATCATGCACTGATCACGTGACTGATCATGCACTGATCACGTGGCTATCATGCACTGATCACGTGGCTGATCATGCACTGATCACGTGGCTGATCATGCACTGATCACTGGCTATCATGCACTGATCACGTGACTGATCATGCACTGATCACTGCTGATCATGCACTGATCACGTGGCTGATCATGCACTGATCACGTGGCTGATCATGCACTGATCACGTGACTGTCATGCACTGATCACGTGGCTGATCATGCACTGATCACGTGGCTATCATGCACTGATCACGTGACTGATCATGCACTGATCATGTACCTGATCATGCACTGATCACGTGGCTATCATGCACTGATCACTGGCTGATCATGCACTGATCACGTGACTGATCATGCATGATCACGTGGCTGATCATGCACTGATCACGTGACTGTCATGCACTGATCACGTGGCTGATCATGCACTGATCACGTGGCTGATCATGCACTGATCACGTTTCTATCATGCACTGATCACGTGGCTGATCATGCACTGATCACGTGGCTGATCATGCACTGATCACGTGGCTGATCATGCACTGATCACGTGGCTGATCATGCACTGATCACGTGGCTGATCATGCACTGATCACGTGGCTGATCATGCACTGATCACGTGGCTGATCATGCACTGATCACGTGACTGATCATGCACTGATCACGTGCTGATCATGCACTGATCACGTGGCTGATCATGCACTGATCACATGACTGATCATGCACTGATCACGTGGCTGATCATGCACTGATCACGTGGCTGATCATGCACTGATCACGTGGCTGATCATACACTGATCACGTGACTGTCATGCACTGATCACGTGACTGATCATGCACTGATCACGTGGCTGATCATGCACTGATCACCAGGCTATCATGCACTGATCACGTGACTGATCATGCACTGATCACGTGCCTGATCATGCACTGATCACGTGGCTGATCATGCACTGATCACGTGACTGATCATGCACTGATCACGTGGCTGATCATGCACTGATCACGTGGCTGATCATGCACTGATCACGTGGCTGATCATGCACTGATCACGTTGCTGATCATGCACTGATCACGTGGCTATCATGCACTGATCACGTGGCTATCATGCACTGATCACGTGGCTGATCATGCACTGATCACGTGACTGATCATGCACTGATCACGTGGCTGATCATGCACTGATCACGTGACTGATCATGCACTGATCAGTGGCTATCATGCACTGATCACGTGGCTATCATACACTGATCACGTGACTGATCATGCAATCAATGATCACGTGGCTGATCATGCACTGATCACGTGGCTGATCATGCACTGATCACGTGACTGATCATGCACTGATCACGTGGCTATCATGCACTGATCACGTGACTGATCATGCACTGATCACGTGGCTGATCATGCACTGATCACGTGACTGATCATGCACTGATCACGTGACTGATCATGCACTGATCACGTGGCTATCATGCACTGATCATGGGACTGATCATGCACTGATCACGTGGCTGATCATGCACTGATCACGTGACTGATCATGCACTGATCACGTGGCTGATCATGCACTGATCACGTGGCTGATCATGCACTGATCACGTGACTGATCATGCACTGATCACGGCTGATCATGCACTGATCACGTGACTGTCATGCACTGATCACGTGGCTGATCATGCACTGATCACGTGGCTGATCATGCACTGATCACGTGGCTGATCATGCACTGATCACGTGCTGATCATGCACTGATCACATGGCTGATCATGCACTGATCACGTGACTGATCATGCACTGATCACGTGCCTGATCATGCACTGATCACGTGTATCATGCACTGATCACATGACTGATCATGCACTGATCACGGGCTGATCATGCACTGATCACGTGGCTGATCATGCACTGATCACGGCTGATCATGCACTGATCACGTGACTGTCATGCACTGATCACGTGGCTATCATGCACTGATCACGTGGCTGATCATGCACTGATCACGTGACTGATCATGCACTGATCACGTGGCTGATCATGCACTGATCACGTGGCTGATCATGCACTGATCACGTGGCTGATCATGCACTGATCACGGAGCTATCATGCACTGATCACGTGGCTATCATGCACTGATCACGTGGCTGATCATGCACTGATCACGTGACTGATCATGCACTGATCACGTGGCTATCATGCACTGATCACGTGGCTGATCATGCACTGATCACGTGACTGATCATGCACTGATCACGTGGCTGATCATGCACTGATCACGTGGCTGATCATGCACTGATCACGTACTGATCATGCACTGATCACGTGGCTATCATGCACTGATCACGTGGCTGATCATGCACTGATCACGTGACTGATCATGCACTGATCACGTGGCTGATCATGCACTGATCACGTGGCTGATCATGCACTGATCACGTACTGATCATGCACTGATCACGTGGCTATCATGCACTGATCACGTGGCTGATCATGCACTGATCACGAAGCTGATCATGCACTGATCACGTGACTGTCATGCACTGATCACGTGGCTGATCATGCACTGATCACGTGGCTGTCATGCACTGATCACGTGAATGATCATGCACTGATCACGTGCCTGATCATGCACTGATCACGTGGCTGATCATGCACTGATCACGGGCTGATCATACACTGATCACGTGACTGATCATGCACTGATCACGTGCCTGATCATGCACTGATCACGTGGCTGATCATGCACTGATCACGTGGCTGATCATGCACTGATCACGTGACTGATCATGCACTGATCACATGACTATCATGCACTGATCACGTGGCTATCATGCACTGATCACGTGGCTGATCATGCACTGATCACGTGACTGATCATGCACTGATCACGTGGCTATCATGCACTGATCACGTGGCTGATCATGCACTGATCACGTGACTGATCATGCACTGATCACGTGGCTGATCATGCACTGATCACGTGGCTGATCATGCACTGATCACGTACTGATCATGCACTGATCACGTGGCTATCATGCACTGATCACGTGGCTGATCATGCACTGATCACGTGACTGATCATGCACTGATCACGTGGCTGATCATGCACTGATCACGTGGCTGATCATGCACTGATCACGTACTGATCATGCACTGATCACGTGGCTATCATGCACTGATCACGTGACTGATCATGCACTGATCACGAAGCTGATCATGCACTGATCACGTGACTGTCATGCACTGATCACGTGGCTGATCATGCACTGATCACGTGGCTGTCATGCACTGATCACGTGAATGATCATGCACTGATCACGTGCCTGATCATGCACTGATCACGTGGCTGATCATGCACTGATCACGAAGCTGATCATGCACTGATCACGTGACTGATCATGCACTGAACACGTGCCTGATCATGCACTGATCACTTGGCTGATCATGCACTGATCACGTGGCTGATCATGCACTGATCACGTGACTGATCATGCACTGATCACATGACTATCATGCACTGATCACGTGGCTATCATGCACTGATCACATGGCTGATCATGCACTGATCACGTGACTGATCATGCACTGATCACGTGGCTATCATGCACTGATCACGTGGCTGATCATGCACTGATCACGTGACTGATCATGCACTGATCACGTGGCTGATCATGCACTGATCACGTACTGATCATGCACTGATCACGTGGCTATCATGCACTGATCACGTGGCTGATCATACACTGATCACGTGACTGTCATGCACTGATCACGTGGCTGATCATGCACTGATCACGTGACTGTCATGCACTGATCACGTGGCTGATCATGCACTGATCACGTGACTGTCATGCACTGATCACGTGATTTCACATGCACTGATCACGTCTGATCATGCACTGATCACGTGGCTATCATGCACTGATCACGTGGCTGATCATACACTGATCACGTGACTGATCATGCACTGATCACGTGGCTGATCATGCACTGATCACGTGGCTGATCATGCACTGATCACGTGGCTGATCATGCACTGATCACGGAGCTATCATGCACTGATCACGTGACTATCATGCACTGATCACATGGCTGATCATGCACTGATCACGTGACTGATCATGCACTGATCACGTGACTATCATGCACTGATCACGTGGCTGATCATGCACTGATCACGTGACTGATCATGCACTGATCACGTGGCTATCATGCACTGATCACGTGGCTGATCATGCACTGATCACGTGACTGTCATGCACTGATCACATGGCTGATCATGCACTGATCATGTGACTGTCATGCACTGATCACGTGGCTGATCATGCACTGATCACGTGACTGTCATGCACTGATCACGTGATTTCACATGCACTGATCACGTCAATGCATGCACTGATCACGTGGCTATCATGCACTGATCACGTGGCTGATCATGCACTGATCACGTGACTGATCATGCACTGATCACGTGGCTGATCATGCACTGATCACGTGGCTGATCATGCACTGATCACGTGGCTGATCATGCACTGATCACGGAGCTATCATGCACTGATCACATGGCTATCATGCACTGATCACATGGCTGATCATGCACTGATCACGTGACTGATCATGCACTGATCACGTGGCTATCATGCACTGATCACGTGGCTGATCATGCACTGATCACGTGACTGATCATGCACTGATCACGTGGCTGATCATGCACTGATCACGTGGCTGATCATGCACTGATCACGTGGCTGATCATGCACTGATCACGTGACTGATCATGCACTGATCACGTGGCTGATCATGCACTGATCACGTGGCTGATCATGCACTGATCACGTGGCTGATCATGCACTGATCACGTGACTGATCATGCACTGATCACATGACTATCATGCACTGATCACGTGGCTATCATGCACTGATCACATGGCTGATCATGCACTGATCACGTGACTGATCATGCACTGATCACGTGGCTATCATGCACTGATCACGTGGCTGATCATGCACTGATCACGAAGCTGATCATACACTGATCACGTGACTGATCATGCACTGATCACGTGGCTGATCATGCACTGATCACGTGGCTGATCATGCACTGATCACGGCTGATCATACACTGATCACGTGACTGATCATGCACTGATCACGTGGCTGATCATGCACTGATCACGTGGCTGATCATGCACTGATCACGTGGCTGATCATGCACTGATCACGTGACTGATCATGCACTGATCACGTGACTATCATGCACTGATCACGTGGCTATCATGCACTGATCACGTGGCTGATCATGCACTGATCACGTGACTGATCATGCACTGATCACGTGGCTATCATGCACTGATCACGTGGCTGATCATGCACTGATCACGGCTGATCATACACTGATCACGTGACTGATCATGCACTGATCACGTGGCTATCATGCACTGATCACGTGGCTGATCATGCACTGATCACGGCTGATCATACACTGATCACGTGACTGATCATGCACTGATCACGTGGCTGATCATGCACTGATCACGTGGCTGATCATGCACTGATCACGTGGCTGATCATGCACTGATCACGTGACTGATCATGCACTGATCACATGACTATCATGCACTGATCACGTGGCTATCATGCACTGATCACATGGCTGATCATGCACTGATCACGTGACTGATCATGCACTGATCACGTGGCTATCATGCACTGATCACGTGGCTGATCATGCACTGATCACGTGCTGATCATACACTGATCACGTGACTGATCATGCACTGATCACGTGGCTGATCATGCACTGATCACGTGGCTGATCATGCACTGATCACGTGACTGATCATGCACTGATCACGTGACTGATCATGCACTGATCACGTGAATGATCATGCACTGATCACGTGGCTGATCATGCACTGATCACGTGGCTGATCATGCACTGATCACGTGGCTGATCATACACTGATCACGTGACTGATCATGCACTGATCACGTGGCTGATCATGCACTGATCACGTGGCTGATCATGCACTGATCACGTGGCTGATCATGCACTGATCACGTGACTGATCATGCACTGATCACGTGGCTGATCATGCACTGATCACGTGGCTGATCATGCACTGATCACGTACTGATCATGCACTGATCACGTGGCTATCATGCACTGATCACGTGGCTGATCATGCACTGATCACGTGACTGATCATGCACTGATCACGTGAATGATCATGCACTGATCACGTGGCTGATCATGCACTGATCACGTGGCTGATCATGCACTGATCACGTGGCTGATCATACACTGATCACGTGACTGATCATGCACTGATCACGTGCCTGATCATGCACTGATCACGTGGCTGATCATGCACTGATCACGTGGCTGATCATGCACTGATCACGTGACTGATCATGCACTGATCACGTGACTATCATGCACTGATCACGTGGCTATCATGCACTGATCACGTGGCTGATCATGCACTGATCACGTGACTGATCATGCACTGATCACGTGGCTATCATGCACTGATCACGTGGCTGATCATGCACTGATCACGTGGCTGATCATACACTGATCACGTGACTGATCATGCACTGATCACGTGGCTGATCATGCACTGATCACGTGGCTGATCATGCACTGATCACGAAGCTGATCATACACTGATCACGTGACTGATCATGCACTGATCACGTGGCTGATCATGCACTGATCACGTGGCTGATCATGCACTGATCACGTGGCTGATCATGCACTGATCACGTGACTGATCATGCACTGATCACGTGACTATCATGCACTGATCACGTGGCTATCATGCACTGATCACGTGGCTGATCATGCACTGATCACGTGACTGATCATGCACTGATCACGTGGCTATCATGCACTGATCACGTGGCTGATCATGCACTGATCACGAAGCTGATCATGCACTGATCACGTGACTGATCATGCACTGATCACGTGGCTATCATGCACTTCACGTGGCTGATCATGCACTGATCACGTGCTGATCATACACTGATCACGTGACTGATCATGCACTGATCACGTGACTGATCATGCACTGATCACGTGGCTGATCATGCACTGATCACGTGGCTGATCATGCACTGATCACGTGCTGATCATGCACTGATCACGTGACTGATCATGCACTGATCACGTGGCTGATCATGCACTGATCACGTGGCTGATCATGCACTGATCACGTGGCTGATCATGCACTGATCACGTGACTGCATATGCACTGATCACGTGGCTGATCATGCACTGATCACGTGGCTGATCATGCACTGATCACGTGGCTGTCATACACTGATCACGTGAATGATCATGCACTGATCACGTGCCTGATCATGCACTGATCACGTGGCTGATCATGCACTGATCACGAAGCTGATCATACACTGATCACGTGACTGATCATGCACTGATCACGTGGCTGATCATGCACTGATCACGTGGCTGATCATGCACTGATCACGTGGCTGATCATGCACTGATCACGTGACTGATCATGCACTGATCACGTGACTATCATGCACTGATCACGTGGCTATCATGCAATGATCCCATGGCTGATCATGCACTGATCACGTGACTGATCATGCACTGATCACGTGGCTATCATGCACTGATCACGTGGCTGATCATGCACTGATCACGTGACTGATCATGCACTGATCACGTGCCTGATCATGCACTGATCACGTGGCTGATCATGCACTGATCACGTACTGATCATGCACTGATCACGTGGCTATCATGCACTGATCACGTGGCTGATCATGCACTGATCACGTGACTGATCATGCACTGATCACGTGACTGATCATGCACTGATCACGTGCTGATCATACACTGATCACGTGACTGTCATGCACTGATCACGTGGCTGATCATGCACTGATCACCTGGCTGTCATGCACTGATCACGTGAATGATCATGCACTGATCACGTGCCTGATCATGCACTGATCACGTGGCTGATCATGCACTGATCACGAAGCTGATCATACACTGATCACGTGACTGATCATGCACTGATCACGTGGCTGATCATGCACTGATCACGTGGCTGATCATGCACTGATCACGTGGCTGATCATGCACTGATCACGTGACTGATCATGCACTGATCACATGACTATCATGCACTGATCACGTGGCTGATCATGCACTGATCACGTGACTGATCATGCACTGATCACGTGGCTATCATGCACTGATCACGTGGCTGATCATGCACTGATCACATGACTGATCATGCACTGATCACGTGACTGATCATGCACTGATCACGGCTGATCATGCACTGATCACGTGACTGTCATGCACTGATCACGTGGCTGATCATGCACTGATCACCTGGCTGTCATACACTGATCACGTGAATGATCATGCACTGATCACGTGCTGATCATGCACTGATCACGTGGCTGATCATGCACTGATCACGGCTGATCATACACTGATCACGTGACTGATCATGCACTGATCACGTGCCTGATCATGCACTGATCACGTGGCTGATCATACACTGATCACGTGGCTGATCATGCACTGATCACGTGACTGATCATGCACTGATCACATGACTATCATGCACTGATCACGTGGCTATCATGCACTGATCACGTGGCTGATCATGCACTGATCACGTGACTGATCATGCACTGATCACGTGACTATCATGCACTGATCACGTGGCTGATCATGCACTGATCACGTGACTGATCATGCACTGATCACGTGGCTATCATGCACTGATCACGTGGCTGATCATGCACTGATCACGTGACTGTCATGCACTGATCACGTGGCTGATCATGCACTGATCATGTGACTGTCATGCACTGATCACGTGGCTGATCATGCACTGATCACGTGACTGTCATGCACTGTCACGTGATTTCACATGCACTGATCACGTCAATGCAGGCACTGATCAGGTGGCTATCATGCACTGATCACGTGGCTGATCATGCACTGATCACGTGACTGATCATGCACTGATCACGTGGCTGATCATGCACTGATCACGTGGCTGATCATGCACTGATCACGTGGCTGATCATGCACTGATCACGGAGCTATCATGCACTGATCACGTGGCTATCATGCACTGATCACATGGCTGATCATGCACTGATCACGTGACTGATCATGCACTGATCACGTGGCTATCATGCACTGATCACGTGGCTGATCATGCACTGATCACGTGACTGATCATGCACTGATCACGTGCCTGATCATGCACTGATCACGTGGCTGATCATGCACTGATCACGTGGCTATCATGCACTGATCACGTGGCTGATCATGCACTGATCACGTGACTGATCATGCACTGATCACTTGGCTGTCATGCACTGATCTCATGAGTTATCATGCACTGATCACGTGACTGATCATGCACTGATCACGAAGCTGATCATACACTGATCACGTGACTGTCATGCACTGATCACGTGGCTGATCATGCACTGATCACCTGGCTGTCATTACTGATCACGTGAATGATCATGCACCGATCACGTGCCTGATCATGCACTGATCACGTGGCTGATCATGCACTGATCACGAAGCTGATCATACACTGATCACGTGACTGATCATGCACTGATCACGTGCCTGATCATGCACTGATCACGTGGCTGATCATGCACTGATCACGTGGCTGATCATGCACTGATCACGTGACTGATCATGCACTGATCACATGACTATCATGCACTGATCACATGGCTATCATGCAATGATCCCATGGCTCATCATGCACTGATCACGTGACTGATCATGCACTGATCACGTGGCTATCATGCACTGATCACGTGGCTGATCATGCACTGATCACGGCTGATCATACACTGATCACGTGACTGATCATGCACTGATCACGTGGCTGATCATGCACTGATCACGTGGCTGATCATGCACTGATCACGTGGCTGATCATGCACTGATCACGTGACTGATCATGCACTGATCACGTGGCTATCATGCACTGATCACGTGGCTGATCATGCACTGATCACGTACTGATCATGCACTGATCACGTGGCTATCATGCACTGATCACGTGGCTGATCATGCACTGATCACGTGGCTGTCATGCACTGATCACGTGACTGATCATGCACTGATCACGTGCCTGATCATGCACTGATCACGTGGCTGATCATGCACTGATCACGAAGCTGATCATACACTGATCACGTGACTGATCATGCACTGATCACGTGCCTGATCATGCACTGATCACGTGGCTGATCATGCACTGATCACGTGGCTGATCATGCACTGATCACGTGGCTGATCATGCACTGATCACGTACTGATCATGCACTGATCACGTGGCTGATCATGCACTGATCACGTGACTGATCATGCACTGATCACGTGACTGATCATGCACTGATCCCATGGCTGATCATGCACTGATCTCGAGACTGATCATGCACTGGTCACGTGGCTGATCATGCACTGATCTCGATACTGATCATGCACTGGTCACCTGGCTATCATGCACTGATCACCTGGCTGATCATACACTGATCTCGTGACTGATCATGCACTGATCACGTGACTGATCATGCACTTACCACGAAGCTGAGCATACACTGATAAGGAGACTGTGAATGCACTGATCACCTGCCTGATCATGCCCTGATAACCTGGCTGTCATACACTGAACACGTGAAGGATCATGCACCCTTCACGTGCCTGATCATGCACTGATCACATGGCTGATCATGCACTGATCACGAAGCTGATCATACACTGATCACGTGACTGTGCATGCACTGATCACATGGCTGATCATGCACTGATCACGTGGCTGATCATTCACTGATCATGAAGCTGATCATACACTGATCACGTGACTGTGCATGCACTGATCACATGGCTGATCATGCACTGATCACGTGGCTGATCATGCGCTGATCTTGTGACTGAGCATGCACCGATCACATAGCTATAATGCATTAATCACTTGGCTATCATGCACTGATCACATGGCTGTTCACACACTGCTCACGTGAATGCACATGCACTGATCTCGTCGCTGATCATACAGAGATCACGTGGCTGATCATGCACTGATCACGTGGCTGATCATGCACTAATCATGTTGCTGATCATGCACTGGTCACGTGACTGATCATGCACTGATCACATGGCTGATCATGCACTGATCACGTGGCTGATCATGCGCTGATCACGTGGCTAATCATGTACTAATCACGTTGCTTACCATGCACTGATCAGGTGGCTATCATGCACTGATCACGTGGATATTATACACTGATCAAGTGACAGATCATGCACTCTTCCCGTGCCTAATCATGCACTGATCACCTGGCTGATCATACAGTGATCACGTGGCTGATCATGCACTGATCACTTTGTTGATCATGCACTAATCACGTTGCTGATCATGCGCTGCTCAGGTGGCTATCATGCACTGATTACGTGGCTGATTATGCACTGATCACGTAGCTATCATGCACTGATCACATGGCTATCATGCACTGATTCCGTGGCTGATCATGCACTGATCCCGATGCCCTCATGCACCGATCACGTGGCTGGTCATACACTGATCATGTAACTGATCATGCACTGATCACGTGCCTGATCACGAACTGATCACGTGGCTGATCATTCACTGTTTACGTGACTGGTCAGGCATTCATCTCGTGCCTCTTCATGCACTGATCACGTGTCTGATCATGCACTGATAACGAAGGTGATCATACACTGAACACGGGACTGTGCATGCACTGATCACGTGGCTGATCATGCACTGATCACGTATCTGATCATACACTGATCACGTGGCTGATAATGCACTAATCACGTTGCGTATCATGCAGTCATCACGTGGCTGATCATGCACTGATCACGTGGCTGATCATGCACTAATCAAGTGGCTAATCATACATTGATCACGTAACTAATCATGCACTGATAACTTGGCAATCTTGCACTGATCACGTGGCTGATCATGCACTCATCATGAAGCTATCGAGCACTGATCACATGACGGCCCATGAACTGATCACGTGGATATCATACACTGATCAAGTGACAGATCATGCACTAATCACGTGACTGATCATGCACTGATCACCTGGCTATCATGCACTGATCACGTGGCTCATCAGGCACTGATCTCGTGGCTGATCATGCACTGTTAAGCTGGCTATCATACACTGATCACGTGACTAATCATACACTCTTAAACTGCGTGATCATGCACTGATCACGTGGTTGATCATGCACTGATCACGAAGCTGATCATACACTGAACACGTGACTGTGCATGCACTGATCACGTGGTTGATCATGCACTGATCACGTGTCTATCATGCACGATTGACGTGACTGCGCATGAACTGATCATGTACCTGTTCATGCACTGTTTCCGTGGCTATCATGCACTGATCAACTGGCTAATCATACATTGTTCACGTAACTAATCATGCCATGAACACGAAGCTGATCATACACTGATCACGTGAATGTGCATGCACTGATCACGTGGCTGATGAGGCACTGATCACGTGGCCGATCATGCACTAATCAGGTTTCGTATCATGCACTCATCGTGTGGCTGATCATGCACTGACACGTGGCTGATCATGCACTAATCACGTGTCTAATCGTACACTGATCACGTGGCTAATCATGCACTAATCACGTTACTTATCATGCACTGATCACGTGGCTGATCGTACACTGATCACGTGGCTGATCATGCACTGATCATGTGACTGATCACGCACTGATCACGTGCCTCATCATGCACTGATCACGTGCCTCATCATGCACTTACCACATGAATGACCATGCTCTGATCACGTGCCTGATCATGCAATGATCACGTGGCTGATCCTGCACTGATCACGAAGCTGATAATACACTGATCACCTGATTGTGCATGCACTGATCACATGACTGATCATGCACTGATCACGTGGCTGATCATGGGCTGATAACCAGGCTATCATACACTAATCACGTGACTGATCATGCACTCTTCACGTGCCTGATCATGCACTGATCATGTGGCTTTTCATACACTGATCACGTGACTGCATATGCACTGATCATGTGGCTGATCATACAGTGATCACGTGGCTGATCATGCACTGATCACGTGGCTGATCATGCACTAATCACGTTGCTGATCATGCACTGCTCAGGTGGCTATCATGCACTGATCGTGGCTATCATGCACTGATCACGTGCCTGATCATACACTGATCACGAGACTGCGCATGCACTGATCACGTGGATGATCATACACTCACCACGTGACAGATCATGCACTGATCAGTTGGCTTTCATGCACTGATAATGTGGCTATCGTACACTGATCACGTGACTGGGCATGCAATCAATGATCACCTGGCTGATCATACACTGATCAGGGGGCTGATCATGCACTGATCACGTGACTGATCATGCACTGATCACATGGCTATCATGCACTGATCACGTGACTGCTCATGCACTGATTATGTGGATGATCATACACTGATCACGTGACTGATCCCGCACTGTCACGTGACTGATCCTGCACTGATCACATGGCTATCATGCACTGATCAGGGATGCACATTCACTGATTATGTGGATGATCATACACTGATCACGTGACTGATCATGCACTGATCATGTGGCTGAAAATGCACTGATAAAGTGGTTGATCATGCACTGATCATGTGACTGATCAATAACTGATCACGAAGCTGATCATACACTAATCACGTGACTGTGCATGCACTGATCACCTTGCTGATCATGCACTCATCACGTGGCTGATCATGCACTGATCACGTGGCTGATCATTCACTAATCATGTTGCGGATCATGCACTGATAACATGGCTGATCATACACTGATCACGTGACTGATCATGGACTCTTCATGTGCCTGTTTATGCACTGATCACGTGTATGTCCATACACTGATCACATGAATCATCAAGCACTGATCACGGGCCTGATCATGCACGGATCACCTGTCTGATCATACACTGATCACGAAGCTGATCATACACTGATCACGGGACTGTGCATGCACTGATCACGGGGCTATCATGCACAGATCACGTGGCTAATCATACATTGATCACGTAACTAATCATGCACTGATCACGAAGCTGATCTTACACTGATCACGTGGCTGATCATGCACTGAATACGTGGCTGATCATGTGCTGATCACGGAGCTATCATGCACTGATCACATGGCTATCATGCAATTAACCCATGGCTCATCATGCACTGATCACGTGACTGATCATGCAGTGGTCACGTGGCTATCAAGCACTGATCACGTGGCTGATCATACACTGATCACGTGACTGATCATGCACTGATCACCTGCCTGATCATGCACTGATCACGTGGCTGATCATGCACTGATCTCGATACTGATCATGCACTGGTCACCTGGCTATCAAGCACTGATCACCTGGCTGATCATACACTGATCACGTGACTGATCATGCACTGATCACCTGCCTGATCATGCACTGATCACGGGCTGATCATGCACTGATCTCGATACTGATCATGCACTGGTCACCTGGCTATCATGCACTGATCACCTGGATGATCATGCACTTACCACGAAGCTGAGCATACACTGATAAGGAGACTGTGCATGAACTGATCACGTGGCTGATCATGCCCTGATAACCTGGCTGTCATACACTGAACACGTGAATGATCATGCACCCTTCACGTGCCTGATCATGCACTGATCTCGTGGCTGATCATGCACTGATCACGAAGCTGATGATACACTGTTCACGAGACTGATCATGCAGTGAACACGTGCCTGATCATGCACTGATCACTTGGCTGATCATACACTGAGCACGTGGCTGATCTTGTACTAATCTCGTGACTGAGCATTCACTGATCACATGACTATCATGCACTGATCACATGGCTATCATGCAATTATCCCATGGCTCATCATGCACTGATCACGTGACTGATCATGCAGTGGTCACGTGGCTATCAAGCACTGATCACGTGGCTGATCATACACTGATCACGTGACTGATCATGCACTGATCACCTGCCTATCATGCAATGATCACGTGGCTGATCATGCACTGATCTCGATACTGATCAAGCACTGGTCACCTGGCTATCAAGCACTGATCACGTGGCTGATCATACACTGATCACGTGACTGATCATGCACTGATCACCTGCCTGATCTTGCACTGATCACGTGGCTGATCATGCACTGATCTCGATACTGATCATGCACTGGTCACCTGGCTATAATGCACTGATCACGTGACTGATCATGCACTTACCACGAAGCTGAGCATACACTGATAAGGAGACTGTGCATGAACTGATCACGTGGCTGATCATGCCCTGATAACCTGGCTGTCATACACTGAACACGTGAATGATCATGCACCCTTCACGTGCCTGATCATGCACTGATCTCGTGGCTGATCATGCACTGATCACGAAGCTGATGATTCACTGTTCACGTGACTGATCATGCAGTGAACACGTGCCTGATCATGCACTGATCACTTGGCTGATCATACACTGAGCACGTGGCTTATCTTGTACTAATCTCGTGACTGAGCATTCACTGATCACATGACTATCATGCACTGATCACATGGCTATCATGCAATTATCCCATGGCTCATCATGGACTGATCACGTGAGTGATCATGCAGTGGTCACGTGGCCATCAAGCACTGATCATGTGGCTGATCATACACTGATCACGTGACTGATATTGCACTGATCACGTGCCTGATCATGCACTGATCTCGATACTGATCATGCACTGGTCACCTGGCTATCATGCACTGATCACCTGGCTGATCATACACTGATCACGCGACTGTGCATGTACTAATCACATGGCTGATCATGCACTGCTCATGTGACTGTAGATGAACTAATCACGTGGCTGGTCATACAGTGATCACGTGACTGTGCATGCACTAGTCACGTGATTTCACATGCACTGATCACGTCAATGCAGGCAATGATCAGGTGGCTA
Source organism: Bos javanicus (assembly GCF_032452875.1). NCBI lineage: Eukaryota > Metazoa > Chordata > Mammalia > Artiodactyla > Bovidae > Bos > Bos javanicus. The sequence goes on from NW_026893889.1 coordinate 159,136, forward strand.
TCATGCACTGAACAAGTGGCTGATCATACACTGATCACTTGACTGCATATGCACTGATCATGTGGCTGATCATACAGTGATCACGTGGCTGATCATGCACTGAATACATGGCTGATCATGCGCTGATCACGGAGCTATCATGCACTGATCACATGACTATCATGCAATTATCCCATGGCTCATCATGCACTGATCACGTGACTGATCATGCAGTGGTCACATGACTATCATGCACTGATCCCGAGGCTGATCATGCACTGATCTCGAGACTGATCATGCACTGAACACGTGGCTATCATGCTCTGATCACCTGGCTGATCATACACTGATCACGTGACTGTGCATGTACTCATCACATGGCTAATCATGCACTGCTCATGTGACTGTAGATGAACTAATCACGTGGCTGATCATACAGTGATCACGTGACTGTGCATGCACTAGTCACGTGATTTCACATGCACTGATCACGTCAATGCAGGCAATGATCAGGTGGCTATCATGCACTGAACAAGTGGCTGATCATACACTGATCACTTGACTGCATATGCACTGATCATGTGGCTGATCATACAGTGATCACGTGGCTGATCATGCACTGAATACATGGCTGATCATGCGCTGATCACGGAGCTATCATGCACTGATCACATGGCTATCATGCAATTATCCCATGGCTCATCATGCACTGATCACGTGACTGATCATGCAGTGGTCACGTGGCTATCAAGCACTGATCACGTGGCTGATCATACACTGATCAAGTGACTGATCATGCACTGATCACCTGCCTGATCATGCACTGATCACGTGGCTGATCATGCACTGATCACGTAGCTGATGATACACTGTTCACGTGACTGATCATGCAGTGAACACGTGCCTGATCATGCACTGATCACTTGGCTGATCATACACTGAGCACGTGGCTGATCTTGTACTAATCTCGTGACTGAACATTCACTGATCACATGACTATCATGCACTGATCACATGGCTATCATGCAATTATCCCATGGCTCATCATGCACTGATCACGTGACTGATCATGCAGTGGTCAGGTGGCTATCAAGCACTGATCACGTGGCTGATCATGCACTGATCACGAAGCTGATGATACACTGTTTACGTGACTGATCATGCAGTGAACACGTGGCTGATCATGCACTGATCTCGTGGCTGATCATGCACTGATCACGAAGCTGATGATACACTGTTCACGTGACTGATCATGCAGTGAACACGTGGCTGATCATGCACTGATCACTTGGCTGATCATACACTGAGCACATGGCTGATCTTGTACTAATCTCGTGACTGAGCATTCACTGATCACATGACTATCATGCACTGATCACATGGCTATCATGCAATTATCCCATGGCTCATCATGCACTGATCACGTGATTGATCATACACTGGTCACGTGGCTATCAAGCACTGATCACGTGGCTGATCATGCACTGATCACGAAGCTGATGATACACTGTTCACGTGACTGATCATGCAGTGGTCACGTGGCTATCATGCACTGATCGTGGCTGATCATGCACTGATCACGAAGCTGATGATACACTGTTCACGTGACTGATCATGCAGTGAACACGTGCCTGATCATGCACTGATCACTTGGCTGATCATACACTGAGCACGTGGCTGATCTTGTACTAATCTCGTGACTGAGCATTCACTGATCACATGACTATCATGCACTGATCACATGGCTATCATGCAATTATCCCATGGCTCATCATGCACTGATCACGTGAGTGATCATGCAGTGGTCACGTGGCTATCAAGCACTGATCACGTGGCTAATCATGCACTGATCACGAAGCTGATGACACACTGTTCACGTGACTGATCATGCAGTGAACACGTGGCTGATCATGCACTGATCTCGTGGCTCATCATGAACTGATCACCTGACTGATCATACACTGATCTCGTGACTGATCATACACTGAACACGTGAATAATCATGCACCCTTCACGTGCCTGATCATGCACTGATCTCGTGGCTAATCATGCACTGATCACGAAGCTGATGATACACTGTTCACGTGACTGATCATGCAGTGGTCACGTGGCTATCATGCACTTCCTCGTGGCTGATCATGCACTGATCACGAAGCTGATGATACACTGTTCACGAGACTGATCATACACTGAACACGTGAATTATCATGCACCCTCACGCGCCTGATCATGCACTGATCTCGTGGCTGATCATGCACTGATCACGAAACTGATGATACACTGTTCACGTGACTGATCATGCAGTGAACACGTGGCTGATCATGCACTGATCTCGTGGCTCATCATGAACTGATCACCTGGCTGATCATACACTGATCACTTTACTGCATATGCACTGATCATGTGGCTGATCATACAGTGATCAAGTGGCTGATCATGCCCTGATAACCTGGCTGTCATACACTGAATACGTGAATGATCATGCACCCTTCACGTGCCTGATCATGCACTGATCTCGTGGCTGATCATGCACTGATCACGAAGCTGATGATACACTGTTCACGTGACTGATCATGCAGTGAACACGTGGCTGATCATGCACTGATCACATGGCTGATCATACACTAAGCACGTGGCTGATCTTGTACTAATCTCGTGACTGAGCATTCACTGATCACATGACTATCATGCACTGATCACATGGCTATCATGCAATTATCCCATGGCTCATCATGCACTGATCACGTGACTGATCATACAGTGATCACGTGACTGTGCATGCACTAGTCACGTGATTTCACATGCACTGATCACGTCAATGCGGGCAATGATCAGGTGGCTTTCATGCACTGAACAAGTGGCTGATCATAGACTGATCACTTGACTGCATATGCACTGATCATGTGGCTGATCATACAGTGATCACGTGGCTGATCATGCACTGAATACGTGGCTGATCATGCGCTGATCATGGAGCTATCATGCACTGATCTCATGGCTATCATGCAATTATCCCATGGCTCATCATGCACTGATCACGTGACTGATCATGCAGTGGTCACGTGGCTATCAAGCACTGATCACGTGGCTGATCATACATTGATCACGTGACTGATCATGCACTGATCACCTGCCTGATCATGCACTGATCACGTGGCTGATCATGCACTGATCTCGATACTGATCATGCACTGGTCACCTGGCTATCATGCACTGATCACCTGGCTGATCATACACTGATCACGTGACTGATCATACACTGAGCACGTGGCTGATCTTGTCCTAATCTCGTGACTGAGCATTCACTGATCACATGACTATCATGCACTGATCACATGGCTATCATGCAATTATCCCATGGCTCATCATGCACTGATCTCGTGACTGGTCATGCAGTGGTCATGTGGCTATCAAGCACTGATCACATGGGTGATAATACTCTGATCTCGATACTGATCATGCACTGGTCACCTGGCTATCATGCACTGATCACCTGGCTGATCATACACTGATCTCGTGACTGATCATGCAGTGATCACGTGACTGATCATGCAGTTACCACGAAGCTGAGCATACACTGATAAGGAGACTGGCATGAACTGATCACGTGGCTGATCATGCCCTGATAACCTGGCTGTCATACACTGAACACCTGAATGATCATGCACCCTTCACTTGCCTGATCATACACTGATCTCGTGGCTGATCATGCACTGATCACGAAGCTGATGGTACACTGTTCACGTGACTGATCATGCAGTGAACACGTGGCTGATCATGCACTGAGCACGTGGCTGATCTTGTACTAATCTCGTGACTGAGCATTCACGATCACATGACTATCATGCAGTGAACACGTGCCTGATCATGGACTTATCTTGTGACTCATCATGCACTGATCACGTGGCTATCATGCACTGATCACCTGGCTGATCATACACTGATCTCGTGACTGATCATGCACTGATCACGTGACTGATCATGCACTTACCACGAAGCTGAGCATACACTGATAAGGAGACTGTGCATGCACTGATCACCTGCCTGATCATGCCCTGATAACCTGGCTGTCATACACTGAACACGTGAATGATCATGCACCCTTCACGTGCCTGATCATTCACTGATCTCGTGGCTGATCATGCACTGATCACGAAGCTGATGATACACTGTTCACGTGACTGATCATGCAGTGAACACGTGCCTGATCATGCACTGATCACTTGGCTGATCTTACACTGAGCACGTGGCTGATCTTGTACTAATCTCGTGACTGAGCATTCACTGATCACATGACTATCATGCACTGATCACATGGCTATCATGCAATTATCCCATGGCTCATCATGCACTGATCACGTGACTGATCATACAGTGATCACGTGACTGGCATGCACTAGTCACGTGATTTCACATGCACTGATCACGTCAATGCGGCAATGATCAGGTGGCTTTCATGCACTGAACAAGTGGCTGATCATAGACTGATCACTTGACTGCATATGCACTGATCATGTGGCTGATCATACAGTGATCACGTGGCTGATCATGCACTGAATACGTGGCTGATCATGCGCTGATCATGGAGCTTTCATGCACTGATCTCATGGCTATCATGCAATTATCCCATGGCTCATCATGCACTGATCACGTGACTGATCATGCAGTGGTCACGTGGCTATCAAGCACTGATCACATGGCTGATCATACATTGATCACGTGACTGATCATGCACTGATCACCTGCCTGATCATGCACTGATCACGTGGCTGATCATGCACTGATCTCGATACTGATCATGCACTGGTCACCTGGCTATCATGCACTGATCACCTGGCTGATCATACACTGATCACGTGACTGATCATACACTGAGCACGTGGCTGATCTTGTCCTAATCTCGTGACTGAGCATTCACTGATCACATGACTATCATGCACTGATCACATGGCTATCATGCAATTATCCCATGGCTCATCATGCACTGATCTCGTGACTGGTCATGCAGTGGTCACGTGGCTATCAAGCACTGATCACATGGGTGATAATACACTGATCTCGATACTGATCATGCACTGGTCACCTGGCTATCATGCACTGATCACCTGGCTGATCATACACTGATCTCGTGACTGATCATGCAGTGATCACGTGACTGATCATGCAGTTACCACGAAGCTGAGCATACACTGATAAGGAGACTGTGCATGAACTGATCACGTGGCTGATCATGCCCTGATAACCTGGCTGTCATACACTGAACACCTGAATGATCATGCACCCTTCACTTGCCTGATCATACACTGATCTCGTGGCTGATCATGCACTGATCACGAAGCTGATGGTACACTGTTCACGTGACTGATCATGCACTGATAACGTGGCTGATCATGCACTGATCACTTGGCTGATCATACACTGAGCACGTGGCTGATCTTGTACTAATCTCGTGACTGAGCATTCACTGATTACATGACTATCATGCAGTGAACACGTGCCTGATCATGGACTTATCTTGTGACTCATCATGCACTGATCACGTGGCTATCATGCACTGATCACCTGGCTGATCATACACTGATCTCGTGACTGATCATGCACTGATCACGTGACTGATCATGCACTTACCACGAAGCTGAGCATACCCTGATAAGGAGACTGTGCATGCACTGATCACCTGCCTGATCATGCCCTGATAACCTGGCTGTCATACACTGAACACGTGAATGATCATGCACCCTTCACGTGCCTGATCATGCACTGATCTCGTGGCTGATCATGCACTGATCACGAAGCTGATGATACACTGTTCACGTGACTGATCATGCAGTGAACACGTGCCTGATCATGCACTGATCACTTGGCTGATCTTACACTGAGCACGTGGCTGATCTTGTACTAATCTCGTGACTGAGCATTCACTGATCACATGACTATCATGCACTGATCACATGGCTATCATGCAATTATCCCATGGCTCATCATGCACTGATCACGTGACTGATCATACAGTGATCACGTGACTGTGCATGCACTAGTCACGTGATTTCACATGCACTGATCACGTCAATGCGGGCAATGATCAGGTGGCTTTCATGCACTGAACAAGTGGCTGATCATAGACTGATCACTTGACTGCATATGCACTGATCATGTGGCTGATCATACAGTGATCACGTGGCTGATCATGCACTGAATACGTGGCTGATCATGCGCTGATCATGGAGCTTTCATGCACTGATCTCATGGCTATCATGCAATTATCCCATGGCTCATCATGCACTGATCACGTGACTGATCATGCAGTGGTCACGTGGCTATCAAGCACTGATCACATGGCTGATCATACATTGATCACGTGACTGATCATGCACTGATCACCTGCCTGATCATGCACTGATCACGTGGCTGATCATGCACTGATCTCGATACTGATCATGCACTGGTCACCTGGCTATCATGCACTGATCACCTGGCTGATCATACACTGATCACGTGACTGATCATACACTGAGCACGTGGCTGATCTTGTCCTAATCTCGTGACTGAGCATTCACTGATCACATGACTATCATGCACTGATCACATGGCTATCATGCAATTATCCCATGGCTCATCATGCACTGATCTCGTGACTGGTCATGCAGTGGTCACGTGGCTATCAAGCACTGATCACATGGGTGATAATACACTGATCTCGATACTGATCATGCACTGGTCACCTGGCTATCATGCACTCATCACCTGGCTGATCATACACTGATCTCGTGACTGATCATGCAGTGATCACGTGACTGATCATGCAGTTACCACGAAGCTGAGCATACACTGATAAGGAGACTGTGCATGAACTGATCACGTGGCTGATCATGCCCTGATAACCTGGCTGTCATACACTGAACACCTGAATGATCATGCACCCTTCACTTGCCTGATCATACACTGATCTCGTGGCTGATCATGCACTGATCACGAAGCTGATGGTACACTGTTCACGTGACTGATCATGCAGTGAACACGTGGCTGATCATGCACTGATCACTTGGCTGATCATACACTGAGCACGTGGCTGATCTTGTACTAATCTCGTGACTGAGCATTCACTGATCACATGACTATCATGCAGTGAACACGTGCCTGATCATGGACTTATCTTGTGACTCATCATGCACTGATCACGTGGCTATCATGCACTGATCACCTGGCTGATCATACACTGATCTCGTGACTGATCATGCACTGATCACGTGACTGATCATGCACTTACCACGAAGCTGAGCATACACTGATAAGGAGACTGTGCATGCACTGATCACCTGCCTGATCATGCCCTGATAACCTGGCTGTCATACACTGAACACGTGAATGATCATGCACCCTTCACGTGCCTGATCATGCACTGATCTCGTGGCTGATCATGCACTGATCACGAAGCTGGTGATACACTGTTCACGTGACTGATCATGCAGTGAACACGTGCCTGATCATGCACTGATCACTTGGCTGATCTTACACTGAGCACGTGGCTGATCTTGTACTAATCTCGTGACTGAGCATTCACTGATCACATGACTATCATGCACTGATCACATGGCTATCATGCAATTATCCCATGGCTCATCATGCACTGATCACGTGACTGATCATGCAGTGGTCACATGACTATCATTCACTGATCCCGTGGCTGATCATGCACTGATCTCGAGACTGATCATGCACTGAACACGTGGCTATCATGCTCTGATCACCTGGCTGATCATACACTGATCACGTGACTGTGCATGTACTAATCACATGGCTAATCATGCACTGCTCATGTGACTGTAGATGAACTAATCACGTGGCTGATCATACAGTGATCACGTGACTGTGCATGCACTAGTCACGTGATTTCACATGCACTGATCACGTCAATGCAGGCAATGATCAGGTGGCTATCATGCACTGAACAAGTGGCTGATCATACACTGATCACTTGACTGCATATGCACTGATCATGTGGCTGATCATACAGTGATCACGTGGCTGATCATGCACTGAATACGTGGCTGATCATGCGCTGATCACGGAGCTATCATGCACTGATCACATGGCTATCATGCAATTATCCCATGGCGCATCATGCACTGATCATGTGACTGATCATGCAGTGGTCACGTGGCTATCAAGCACTGATCACGTGGCTGATCATACACTGATCACGTTTCTGAATATGCACTGATCACCTGCCTGATCATGCACTGATCACGTGGCTGATCATGCACTGTTTTCGTGGCTATCATGCACTGATCACGTGGCTGATCATGCATTGATCACGTGACTGATTATGCACTGATTGCTTAGCTGTCATGCAGTGATCTCATGAGTTAGCATGCCCTGATCACTTGACTGATCATGCAGTTACCACGAAGCTGAGCATACACTGATAAGGAGACTGTGCATGCACTGATCACCTGCCTGATCATGCCCTGATAACCTGGCTGTCATTACTGAACACGTGAATGATCATGCACCCTTCACGTGCCTGATCATGCACTGATCTCGTGGCTGATCATGCACTGATCACGAAGCTGATGATACACTGTTCACGTGACTGATCATGCAGTGAACACGTGCCTGATCATGCACTGATCACTTGGCTGATCATACACTGAGCACGTGGCTGATCTTGTACTAATCTCGTGACTGAGCATTCACTGATCACATGACTATCATGCACTGATCACATGGCTATCATGCAATTATCCCATGGCTCATCATGCACTGATCACGTGACTGATCATGCAGTGGTCAGGTGGCTATCAAGCACTGATCACGTGGCTGATCATGCACTGATCTCGTGGCTGATCATGCACTGATCTCGAAGCTGATGATACCCTGTTCACGTGACTGATCATGCAGTGGTCATGTGGCTATCAAGCACTGATCACGTGGCTGATCATACACTGATCACGTGACTGATCATGCACTGATCACCTGCCTGATCATGCACTGATCACGTGGCTGATCATGCACTGATCTCGATACTGATCATGCACTGGTCACCTGGATATCATGCACTGATCACCTGGCTGATCATACACTGATCTCGTGACTGATCATGCAGTGATCACGTGACTGATCATGCACTTACCACGAAGCTGAGCATACACTGATAAGGAGACTGTGCATGAACTGATCACGTGGCTGATCATGCCCTGATAACCTGGCTGTCATACACTGAACACGTGAATGATCATGCACCCTTCACGTGCCTGATCATGCACTGATCTCGTGGCTGATCATGCACTGATCACGAAGCTGATGATACACTGTTCACGTGACTGATCATGCAGTGAACACGTGCCTGATCATGCACTGATAACTTGGCTGATCATACACTGAGCACGTGGCTGATCTTGTACTAATCTCGTGGCTGATCATACACTGATCACAATACTGATCATGCAGTGAACACGTGCCTGATCATGGACTTATCTTGTGACTCATCATGCACTGATCTCGTGACTGATCATGCACTGATCCCATGGCTGATCATGCACTGATCTCGAGACTGATCATGCACTGGTCACGTGGCTGATCATACACTGATCTCGTGACTGATCATGCACTGATCACGTGACTGATCATGCACTTACCACGAAGCTGAGCATACACTGATAAGGAGACTGTGAATGCACTGATCACCTGCCTGATCATGCCCTGATAACCTGGCTGTCATACACTGAACACGTGAAGGATCATGCACCCTTCACGTGCCTGATCATGCACTGATCACATGGCTGATCATGCACTGATCACGAAGCTGATCATACACTGATCACGTGACTGTGCATGCACTGATCACATGGCTGATCATGCACTGATCACGTGGCTGATCATTCACTGATCATGAAGCTGATCATACACTGATCACGTGACTGTGCATGCACTGATCACATGGCTGATCATGCACTGATCACGTGGCTGATCATGCGCTGATCTTGTGACTGAGCATGCACCGATCACATAGCTATAATGCATTAATCACTTGGCTATCATGCACTGATCACATGGCTGTTCACACACTGCTCACGTGAATGCACATGCACTGATCTCGTCGCTGATCATACAGAGATCACGTGGCTGATCATGCACTGATCACGTGGCTGATCATGCACTAATCATGTTGCTGATCATGCACTGGTCACGTGACTGTGCATGCACTGATCACATGGCTGATCCTGCACTGATCACGTGGCTGATCATGCGCTGATCACGTGGCTAATCATGTACTAATCACGTTGCTTACCATGCACTGATCAGGTGGCTATCATGCACTGATCACGTGGATATTATACACTGATCAAGTGACAGATCATGCACTCTTCCCGTGCCTAATCATGCACTGATCACCTGGCTGATCATACAGTGATCACGTGGCTGATCATGCACTGATCACTTTGTTGATCATGCACTAATCACGTTGCTGATCATGCGCTGCTCAGGTGGCTATCATGCACTGATTACGTGGCTGATTATGCACTGATCACGTAGCTATCATGCACTGATCACATGGCTATCATGCACTGATTCCGTGGCTGATCATGCACTGATCCCGATGCCCTCATGCACCAATCACGTGGCTGGTCATACACTGATCATGTAACTGATCATGCACTGATCACGTGCCTGATCACGAACTGATCACGTGGCTGATCATTCACTGTTTACGTGACTGGTCAGGCATTCATCTCGTGCCTCTTCATGCACTGATCACGTGTCTGATCATGCACTGATAACGAAGGTGATCATACACTGAACACGGGACTGTGCATGCACTGATCACGTGGCTGATCATGCACTGATCACGTATCTGATCATACACTGATCACGTGGCTGATAATGCACTAATCACGTTGCGTATCATGCAGTCATCACGTGGCTGATCATGCACTGATCACGTGGCTGATCATGCACTAATCAAGTGGCTAATCATACATTGATCACGTAACTAATCATGCACTGATAACTTGGCAATCTTGCACTGATCACGTGGCTGATCATGCACTCATCATGAAGCTATCGAGCACTGATCACATGACGGCCCATGAACTGATCACGTGGATATCATACACTGATCAAGTGACAGATCATGCACTAATCACGTGACTGATCATGCACTGATCACCTGGCTATCATGCACTGATCACGTGGCTCATCAGGCACTGATCTCGTGGCTGATCATGCACTGTTAAGCTGGCTATCATACACTGATCACGTGACTAATCATACACTCTTAAACTGCGTGATCATGCACTGATCACCTGCCTGATCATGCACTGATCACGTGGCTGATCATGCACTGATCTCGATACTGATCATGCACTGGTCACCTGGCTATCATGCACTGATCACTTGGCTGATCATACACTGATCTCGTGACTGATCATGCAGTGATCACGTGACTGATCATGCACTTACCACGAAGCTGAGCATACACTGATAAGGAGACTGTGCATGAACTGATCACGTGGCTGATCATGCCCTGATAACCTGGCTGTCATACACTGAAAACGTGAATGATCATGCACCCTTCACGTGCCTGATCATGCACTGATCTCGTGGCTGATCATGCACTGATCACGAAGCTGATGATACACTGTTCACGTGACTGATCATGCAGTGAACACGTGCCTGATCATGCACTGATCACTTGGCTGATCATACACTGAGCACGTGGCTGATCTTGTACTAATCTCGTGGCTGATCATACACTGATCACAATACTGATCATGCAGTGAACACGTGCCTGATCATGGACTTATCTTGTGACTCATCATGCACTGATCTCGTGACTGATCATGCACTGATCCCATGGCTGATCATGCACTGATCTCGAGACTGATCATGCACTGGTCACGTGGCTGATCATGCACTGATCTCGATACTGATCATGCACTGGTCACCTGGCTATCATGCAGTGATCACCTGGCTGATCATACACTGATCTCGTGACTGATCATGCACTGATCACGTGACTGATCATGCACTTACCACGAAGCTGAGCATACACTGATAAGGAGACTGTGAATGCACTGATCACCTGCGTGATCATGCCCTGATAACCTGGCTGTCATACACTGAACACGTGAATGATCATGCACCCTTCACGTGCCTGATCATGCACTGATCTCGTGGCTGATCATGCACTGATCACGAAGCTGATGATACACTGTTCACGTGACTGATCATGCAGTGAACACGTGCCTGATCATGCACTGATCACTTGGCTGATCATACACTGAGCACGTGGCTGATCTTGTACTAATCTCGTGACTGAGCATTCACTGATCACATGACTATCATGCACTGATCACATGGCTATCATGCAATTATCCCATGGCTCATCATGCACTGATCACGTGACTGATCATGCAGTGGTCACGTGGCTATTAAGCACTGATCACGTGGCTGATCATGCACTGATCACGAAGCTGATGATACACTGTTTACGTGACTGATCATGCAGTGAACACGTGGCTGATCATGCACTGATCTCGTGGCTGATCATGCACTGATCACGAAGCTGATGATACACAGTTCACGTGACTGATCATGCAGTGAACACGTGGCTGATCATGCACTGATCACTTGGCTGATCATACACTGAGCACATGGCTGATCTTGTACTAATCTCGTGACTGAGCATTCACTGATCACATGACTATCATGCACTGATCACATGGCTATCATGCAATTATCCCAAGGCTCATCATGCACTGATAACGTGACTGATCATACACTGGTCACGTGGCTATCAAGCACTGATCACGTGGCTGATCATGCACTGATCACGAAGCTGATGATACACTGTTCACGTGACTGATCATGCAGTGGTCACGTGGCTATCATGCACTGATCTCGTGGCTGATCATGCACTGTTCACGAAGCTGATGATACACTGTTCACGTGACTGATCATGCAGTGAACACGTGCCTGATCATGCACTGATCACTTGGCTGATCATACATTGAACACGTGGCTGATCTTGTACTAATCTCGTGACTGAGCATTCACTGATCACATGACTATCATGCACTGATCACATGGCTATCATGCAATTATCCCATGGCTCATCATGCACTGATCACGTGAGTGATCATGCAGTGGTCACGTGGCTATCAAGCACTGATCACGTGGCTAATCATGCACTGATCACGAAGCTGATGATACACTGTTCACGTGACTGATCATGCAGTGAACACGTGGCTGATCATGCACTGATCTCGTGGCTCATCATGAACTGATCACCTGGCTGATCATACACTGATCTCGTGACTGATCATACACTGAACACGTGAATAATCATGCACCCTTCACGTGCCTGATCATGCACTGATCTCGTGGCTAATCATGCACTGATCACGAAGCTGATGATACACTGTTCACGTGACTGATCATGCAGTGAACACGTGCCTGATCATGCACTGATCACTTGGCTGATCATACACTGAGCACGTGGCTGATCTTGTACTAATCTCGTGACTGAGCATTCACTGATCACCTGCCTGATCATGCACTGATCACGGGGCTGATCATGCACTGATCTCGATACTGATCATGCACTGGTCACCTGGCTATAATGCACTGATCACCTGGCTGATCATACACTGATCTCGTGACTGATCATGAACTGATCACGTGAATGATCATGCACCCTTCACGTGCCTGATCATGCACTGATCACGTGGCTAATCATGCACTGATCACGAAGCTGATGATACACTGTTCACGTGACTGATCATGCAGTGAACACGTGCCTGATCATGCACTGATCACTTGGCTGATCATACACTGAGCACGTGGCTGATCTTGTACTAATCTCGTGACTGAGCATTCACTGATCACATGACTATCATGCAGTGAACACGTGCCTGATCATGGACTTATCTTGTGACTCATCATGCACTGATCACGTGGCTATCATGCACTGATCACCTGGCTGATCATACACTGATCTCGTGACTGATCATGCACTGATCACGTGACTGATCATGCACTGATCACGTGCCTGATCATGCACTGATCTCGATACTGATCATGCACTGGTCACCTGGCTATCATGCACTGATCACCTGGCTGATCATACACTGATCACGTGACTGTGCATGTACTAATCACATGGCTGATCATGCACTGCTCATGTGACTGTAGATGAACTAATCACGTGGCTGGTCATACAGTGATCACGTGACTGTGCATGCACTAGTCACGTGATTTCACATGCACTGATCACGTCAAAGCAGGCAATGATCAGGTGGCTATCATGCACTGAACAAGTGGCTGATCATACACTGATCACTTGACTGCATATGCACTGATCCTGTGGCTGATCATACAGTGATCACGTGGCTGATCATGCACTGAATACATGGCTGATCATGCGCTGATCACGGAGCTATCATGCACTGATCACATGGCTATCATACAATTATCCCATGGCTCATCATGCACTGATCACGTGACTGATCATGCAGTGGTCACGTGGCTATCAAGCACTGATCACGTGGCTGATCATGCACTGATCACGAAGCTGATGATACACTGTTTACGTGACTGATCATGCAGTGAACACGTGGCTGATCATGCACTGATCTCGTGGCTGATCATGCACTGATCACGAAGCTGATGATACACAGTTCACGTGACTGATCATGCAGTGAACACGTGGCTGATCATGCACTGATCACTTGGCTGATCATACACTGAGCACATGGCTGATCTTGTACTAATCTCGTCACTGAGCATTCACTGATCACATGACTATCATGCACTGATCACATGGCTATCATGCAAATATCCCATGGCTCATCATACACTGATCTCGTGACTGATCATGCAGTGATCACGTGACTGATCATGCACTTACCACGAAGCTGAGCATACACTGATAAGGAGACTGTGCATGAACTGATCACGTGGCTGATCATGCCCTGATAACCTGGCTGTCATACACTGAACACGTGAATGATCATGCACCCTTCACGTGCCTGATCATGCACTGATCTCGTGGCTGATCATGCACTGATCACGAAGCTGATGATACACTGTTCACGTGACTGATCATGCAGTGAACACGTGCCTGATCATGCACTGATCACTTGGCTGATCATACACTGAGCACGTGGCTGATCTTGTACTAATCTCGTGGCTGATCATACACTGATCACAATACTGATCATGCAGTGAAGACGTGCCTGATCATGGACTTATCTTGTGACTCATCATGCACTGATCTCGTGACTGATCATGCACTGATCCCATGGCTGATCATGCACTGATCTCGAGACTGATCATGCACTGGTCACGTGGCTGATCATGCACTGATCTCGATACTGATCATGCACTGGTCACCTGGCTATCATGCACTGATCACCTGGCTGATCATACACTGATCTCGTGACTGATCATGCACTGATCACGTGACTGATCATGCACTTACCACGAAGCTGAGCATACACTGATAAGGAGACTGTGCATGCACTGATCACCTGCCTGATCATGCCCTGATAACCTGGCTGTCATACACTGAACACGTGAATGATCATGCACCCTTCAGGTGCCTGATCATGCACTGATCTCGTGGCTGATCATGCACTGATCACGAAGCTGATGATACACTGTTCACGTGACTGATCATGCAGTGAACACGTGGCTGATCATGCACTGATCACTTGGCTGATCATACACTGAGCACGTGGCTGATCTTGTACTAATCTCGTGACTGAGCATTCACTGATCACATGACTATCATGCACTGATCACATGGCTATCATGCAATTATCCCATGGCTCATCATGCACTGATCACGTGACTGATCATGCAGTGGTCAGGTGGCTATCAAGCACTGATCACGTGGCTGATCATGCACTGATCACGAAGCTGATGATACACTGTTTACGTGACTGATCATGTAGTGAACACGTGGCTGATCATGCACTGATCTCGTGGCTGATCATGCACTGATCACGAAGGTGATGATACACTGTTCACGTGACTGATCATGCAGTGGTCATGTGGCTGTCAAGCACTGATCACGTGGCTGATCATGCACTGATCCCATGGCTGATCATGCACTGATCTCGAGACTGATCATGCACTGGTCACGTGGCTGATCATGCACTGATCTCGATACTGATCATGCACTGGTCACCTGGCTATCATGCACTGATCACCTGGCTGATCATACACTGATATCGTGACTGATCATGCACTGATCACGTGACTGATCATGCACTTACCACAAAGCTGAGCATACACTGATAAGGAGACTGTGCATGCACTGATCACCTGCCTGATCATGCCCTGATAACCTGGCTGTCATACACTGAACACGTGAATGATCATGCACCCTTCACGTGCCTGATCATGCACTGATCACTTGGCTGATCATACACTGAGCACGTGGCTGATCTTGTACTAATCTCGTGAGTGAGCATTCACTGATCACATGACTATCATGCACTGATCACATGGCTATCATGCAATTATCCCATGGCTCATCATGCACTGATCACGTGACTGATCATGCAGTGGTCACGTGGCTATCAAGCACTGATCACGTGGCTGATCATACACTGATCACGTGACTGATCATGCACTGATCACCTGCCTGATCATGCACTGATCACGTGACTGATCATGCACTTACCACGAAGCTGAGCATACACTGATAAGGAGACTGTGCATGCACTGATCACCTGCCTGATCATGCCCTGATAACCTGGCTGTCATACACTGAACACGTGAATGATCTTGCACCCTTCACGTGCCTGATCATACACCGATCTCGTGGCTGATCATGCACTGATCACGAAGCTGATGATACACTGTTCACGTGACTGATCATGCAGTGAACACGTGCCTGATCATGCACTGATCTCGTGGCTGATCATGCACTGATCACGAAGCTGATGATACACTGTTCACGTGACTGATCATGCAGTGGTCATGTGGCTGTCAAGCACTGATCACGTGGCTGATCATGCACTGATCCCATGGCTGATCATGCACTGATCTCGAGACTGATCATGCACTGGTCACGTGGCTGATCATGCACTGATCTCGATACTGATCATGCACTGGTCACCTGGCTATCATGCACTGATCACCTGGCTGATCATACACTGATCTCGTGACTGATCATGCACTGATCACGTGACTGATCATGCACTTACCACGAAGCTGAGCATACACTGATAAGGAGACTGTGCATGCACTGATCACCTGCCTGATCATGCCCTGATAACCTGGCTGTCATACACTGAACACGTGAATGATCATGCACCCTTCAGGTGCCTGATCATGCACTGATCTCGTGGCTGATCATGCACTGATCACGAAGCTGATGATACACTGTTCACGTGACTGATCATGCAGTGAACACGTGGCTGATCATGCACTGATCACTTGGCTGATCATACACTGAGCACGTGGCTGATCTTGTACTAATCTCGTGACTGAGCATTCACTTATCACATGACTATCATGCACTGATCACATGGCTATCATGCAATTATCCCAGGGCTCATCATGCACTGATCACGTGACTGATCATGCAGTGGTCAGTTGGCTA
This sequence comes from Bos javanicus, assembly GCF_032452875.1. Lineage (NCBI taxonomy): Eukaryota > Metazoa > Chordata > Mammalia > Artiodactyla > Bovidae > Bos > Bos javanicus. The sequence continues at coordinate 176,732 of NW_026893889.1, forward strand.
TCAAGCACTGATCACGTGGCTGATCATGCACTGATCACGAAGCTGATGATACACTGTTTACGTGACTGATCATGCAGTGAACACGTGGCTGATCATGCACTGATCACTTGGCTGATCATACACTGAGCACGTGGCTGATCTTGTACTAATCTCGTGACTGAGCATTCACTGATCACATGACTATCATGCAGTGAACACGTGCCTGATCATGGACTTATCTTGTGACTCATCATGCACTGATCACGTGGCTATCATGCACTGATCACCTCGCTGATCATACACTGATCTCGTGACTGATCATGCACTGATCACGTGACTGATCATGCACTGATCACGTGCCTGATCATGCACTGATCTCGATACTCATCATGCACTTGTCACCTGGCTATCATGCACTGATCACCTGGCTGATCATACACTGATCACGTGACTGTGCATGTACTAATCACATGGCTGATCATGCACTGCTCATGTGTCTGTAGATGCACTGGACATGCAGTGATCACGTGGCTGTGCATGCACTGACAGTCACGTGATTTCACGTGATCACTGATCATGCATATGCACTGATCCTGTGGCTGATCATACAGTGATCACGTGGCTGATCATGCACTGAATACGTGGCTGATCATGCGCTGATCACGGAGCTATCATGCACTGATCACATGGCTATCATGCAATTATCCCATGGCTCATCATGCACTGATCACGTGACTGATCATGCAGTGGTCACGTGGCTATCAAGCACTGATTACGTGGCTGATCATGCACTGATCACGTTTCTGATCATGCACTGATCACCTGCCTGATCATGCACTGATCACGTGGCTGATCATGCACTGTTTTCGTGGCTATCATGCACTGATCACGTGGCTGATCATGCATTGATCACGTGACTGATTATGCACTGATTGCTTAGCTGTCATGCAGTGATCTCATGAGTTAGCATGCCCTGATCTCTTGACTGATCATGCAGTTACCACGAAGCTGAGCATACACTGATAAGGAGACTGTGCATGCACTGATCACCTGCCTGATCATGCCCTGATAACCTGGCTGTCATTACTGAACACGTGAATGATCATGCACCCTTCAGGTGCCTGATCATGCACTGATCTCGTGGCTGATCATGCACTGATCACGAAGCTGATGTTACACTGTTCACGTGACTGATCATGCAGTGAACACGTGCCTGATCATGCACTGATCACTTGGCTGATCATACACTGAGCACGTGGCTGATCTTGTACTAATCTCGTGACTGAGCATTCACTGATCACATGACTATCATGCACTGATCACATGGCTATCATGCAATTATCCCATGGCTCATCATGCACTGATCACGTGACTGATCATGCAGTGGTCAGGTGGCTATCAAGCACTGATCACGTGGCTGATCATGCACTGATCACGAAGCTGATGATACACTGTTTACGTGACTGATCATGCAGTGAACACGTGGCTGATCATGCACTGATCTCGTGGCTGATCATGCACTGATCACGAAGCTGATGATACACTGTTCACGTGACTGATCATGCAGTGGTCATGTGGCTGTCAAGCACTGATCACGTGGCTGATCATGCACTGATCCCATGGCTGATCATGCACTGATCTCGAGACTGATCATGCACTGGTCACATGGCTGATCATGCACTGATCTCGATACTGATCATGCACTGGTCACCTGGCTATCATGCACTGATCACCTGGCTGATCATACACTGATCTCGTGACTGATCATGCACTGATCACGTGACTGATCATGCACTTACCACGAAGCTGAGCATACACTGATAAGGAGACTGTGCATGCACTGATCACCTGCCTGATCATGCCCTGATAACCTGGCTGTCATACACTGAACACGTGAATGATCATGCACCCTTCACGTGCCTGATCATGCACTGATCTCGTGGCTGATCATGCACTGATCACGAAGCTGATGATACACTGTTCACGTGACTGATCATGCAGTGAACACGTGCCTGATCATGCACTGATCACTTGGCTGATGATACACTGAGCACGTGGCTGATCTTGTACTAATCTCGTGACTGAGCATTCACTGATCCCATGGCTGATCATGCACTGATCTCGAGACTGATCATGCACTGGTCACGTGGCTGATCATGCACTGATCTCGATACTGATCATGCACTGGTCACCTGGCTATCATGCACTGATCACCTGGCTGATCATACACTGATATCGTGACTGATCATGCACTGATCACGTGACTGATCATGCACTTACCACAAAGCTGAGCATACACTGATAAGGAGACTGTGCATGCACTGATCACCTGCCTGATCATGCCCTGATAACCTGGCTGTCATACACTGAACACGTGAATGATCATGCACCCTTCACGTGCCTGATCATGCACTGATCACTTGGCTGATCATACACTGAGCACGTGGCTGATCTTGTACTAATCTCGTGACTGAGCATTCACTGATCACATGACTATCATGCACTGATCACATGGCTATCATGCAATTATCCCATGGCTCATCATGCACTGATCACGTGACTGATCATGCAGTGGTCACGTGGCTATCAAGCACTGATCACATGGCTGATCATACACTGATCACGTGACTGATCATGCACTGATCACCTGCCTGATCATGCACTGATCACGTGGCTGATCATGCACTGATCTCGATACTGATCATGCACTGGTCACCTGGCTATCATGCACTGATCACCTGGCTGATCATACACTGATCTCGTGACTGATCATGCACTGATCACGTGACTGATCATGCACTTACCACGAAGCTGAGCATACACTGATAAGGAGACTGTGCATGCATTGATCACCTGCGTGATCATGCCCTGATAACCTGGCTGTCATACACTGAACACGTGAATGATCTTGCACCCTTCACGTGCCTGATCATACACCGATCTCGTGGCTGATCATGCACTGATCACGAAGCTGATGATACACTGTTCACGTGACTGATCATGCAGTGAACACGTGCCTGATCATGCACTGATCTCGTGGCTGATCATGCACTGATCACGAAGCTGATGATACACTGTTCACGTGACTGATCATGCAGTGGTCATGTGGCTGTCAAGCACTGATCACGTGGCTGATCATGCACTGATCCCATGGCTGATCATGCACTGATCTCGAGACTGATCATGCACTGGTCACGTGGCTGATCATGCACTGATCTCGATACTGATCATGCACTGGTCACCTGGCTATCATGCACTGATCACCTGGCTGATCATACACTGATCTCGTGACTGATCATGCACTGATCACGTGACTGATCATGCACTTACCACGAAGCTGAGCATACACTGATAAGGAGACTGTGCATGCACTGATCACCTGCCTGATCATGCCCTGATAACCTGGCTGTCATACACTGAACACGTGAATGATCATGCACCCTTCAGGTGCCTGATCATGCACTGATCTCGTGGCTGATCATGCACTGATCACGAAGCTGATGATACACTGTTCACGTGACTGATCATGCAGTGAACACGTGCCTGATCATGCACTGATCACTTGGCTGATCATACACTGAGCACGTGGCTGATCTTGTACTAATCTCGTGACTGAGCATTCACTTATCACATGACTATCATGCACTGATCACATGGCTATCATGCAATTATCCCAGGGCTCATCATGCACTGATCACGTGACTGATCATGCAGTGGTCAGTTGGCTATCAAGCACTGATCACGTGGCTGATCATGCACTGATCACGAAGCTGATGATACACTGTTTACGTGACTGATCATGCAGTGAACACGTGCCTGATCATGCACTGATCACTTGGCTGATCATACACTGATCACGTGACTGTGCATGTACTAATCACATGGCTAATTATGCACTGCTCATGTGACTGTAGATGAACTAATCACGTGGCTGATCATACAGTGATCACGTGACTGTGCATGCACTAGTCACGTGATTTCACATGCACTGATCACGTCAATGCAGGCAATGATCAGGTGGCTATCATGCACTGAACAAGTGGCTGATCATACACTGATCACTTGACTGCATATGCACTGATCATGTGGCTGATCATACAGTGATCACGTGGCTGATCATGCACTGAATACGTGGCTGATCATGCGCTGATCACGGAGCTATCATGCACTGATCACATGGCTATCATGCAATTATCCCATGGCTCATCATGCACTGATCACGTGACTGATCATGCAGTGGTCACGTGGCTATCAAGCACTGATTACGTGGCTGATCATACACTGATCACGTTTCTGATCATGCACTGATCACCTGCCTGATCATGCACTGATCACGTGGCTGATCATGCACTGTTTTCGTGGCTATCATGCACTGATCACGTGGCTGATCATGCATTGATCACGTGACTGATTATGCACTGATTGCTTAGCTGTCATGCAGTGATCTCATGAGTTAGCATGCCCTGATCACTTGACTGATCATGCAGTTACCGGGAAGCTGAGCATACACTGATAAGGAGACTGTGCATGCACTGATCACCTGCCTGATCATGCCCTGATAACCTGGCTGTCATTACTGAACACGTGAATGATCATGCACCCTTCAGGTGCCTGATCATGCACTGATCTCGTGGCTGATCATGCACTGATCACGAAGCTGATGATACACTGTTCACGTGACTGATCATGCAGTGAACACGTGCCTGATCATGCACTGATCACTTGGCTGATCATACACTGAGCACGTGGCTGATCTTGTACTAATCTCGTGACTGAGCATTCACTGATCACATGACTATCATGCACTGATCACATGGCTATCATGCAATTATCCCATGGCTCATCATGCACTGATCACGTGACTGATCATGCAGTGGTCAGGTGGCTATCAAGCACTGATCACGTGGCTGATCATGCACTGATCACGAAGCTGATGATACACTGTTTACGTGACTGATCATGCAGTGAACACGTGGCTGATCATGCACTGATCTCGTGGCTGATCATGCACTGATCACGAAGCTGATGATACACTGTTCACGTGACTGATCATGCAGTGGTCATGTGGCTGTCAAGCACTGATCACGTGGCTGATCATGCACTGATCCCATGGCTGATCATGCACTGATCTCGAGACTGATCATGCACTGGTCACATGGCTGATCATGCACTGATCTCGATACTGATCATGCACTGGTCACCTGGCTATCATGCACTGATCACCTGGCTGATCATACACTGATCTCGTGACTGATCATGCACTGATCACGTGACTGATCATGCACTTACCACGAAGCTGAGCATACACTGATAAGGAGACTGTGCATGCACTGATCACCTGCCTGATCATGCCCTGATAACCTGGCTGTCATACACTGAACACGTGAATGATCATGCACCCTTCACGTGCCTGATCATGCACTGATCTCGTGGCTGATCATGCACTGATCACGAAGCTGATGATACACTGTTCACGTGACTGATCATGCAGTGAACACGTGCCTGATCATGCACTGATCACTTGGCTGATGATACACTGAGCACGTGGCTGATCTTGTACTAATCTCGTGACTGAGCATTCACTGATCACATGACTATCATGCACTGATCACATGGCTATCATGCAATTATCCCATGGCTCATCATGCACTGATCACGTGACTGATCATGCAGTGGTCAGGTGGCTATCAAGCACTGATCACGTGGCTGATCATGCACTGATCACGAAGCTGATGATACACTGTTTACGTGACTGATCATGCAGTGAACACGTGCCTGATCATGCACTGATCACTTGGCTGATCATACACTGAGCACGTGGCTGATCTTGTACTAATCTCGTGACTGAGCATTCACTGATCACATGACTATCATGCAGTGAACACGTGCCTGATCATGGACTTATCTTGTGACTCATCATGCACTGATCACGTGGCTATCATGCACTGATCACCTGGCTGATCATACACTGATCTCGTGACTGATCATGCACTGATCACGTGACTGATCATGCACTGATCACGTGCCTGATCATGCACTGATCTCGATACTGATCATGCACTGGTCACCTGGCTATCATGCACTGATCACCTGGCTGATCATACACTGATCACGTGACTGTGCATGTACTAATCACATGGCTGATCATGCACTGCTCATGTGTCTGTAGATGAACTAATCACGTGGCTGGTCATACAGTGATCACGTGACTGTGCATGCACTAGTCACGTGATTTCACATGCACTGATCACGTCAAAGCAGGCAATGATCAGCTGGCTATCATGCACTGAACAAGTGGCTGATCATACCCTGATCACTTGACTGCATATGCACTGATCCTGTGGCTGATCATACAGTGATCACGTGGCTGATCATGCACTGAATACGTGGCTGATCATGCGCTGATCACGGAGCTATCATGCACTGATCACATGGCTATCATGCAATTATCCCATGGCTCATCATGCACTGATCACGTGACTGATCATGCAGTGGTCACATGAGTATCATGCACTGATCCCGTGGCTGATCATGCACTGATCTCGAGACTGATCATGCACTGAACACGTGGCTATCATGCTCTGATCACCTGGCTGATCATACACTGATCACGTGACTGTGCATGTACTAATCACATGGCTAATTATGCACTGCTCATGTGACTGTAGATGAACTATCACGTGGCTGATCATACAGTGATCACGTGACTGTGCATGCACTAGTCACGTGATTTCACATGCACTGATCACGTCAATGCAGGCAATGATCAGGTGGCTATCATGCACTGAACAAGTGGCTGATCATACACTGATCACTTGACTGCATATGCACTGATCATGTGGCTGATCATACAGTGATCACGTGGCTGATCATGCACTGAATACGTGGCTGATCATGCGCTGATCACAGAGCTATCATGCACTGATCACATGGCTATCATGCAATTATCCCATGGCTCATCATGCACTGATCACGTGACTGATCATGCAGTGGTCACGTGGCTATCAAGCACTGATTACGTGGCTGATCATACACTGATCACGTTTCTGATCATGCACTGATCACCTGCCTGATCATGCACTGATCACGTGGCTGATCATGCACTGTTTTCGTGGCTATCATGCACTGATCACGTGGCTGATCATGCATTGATCACGTGACTGATTATGCACTGATTGCTTAGCTGTCATGCAGTGATCTCATGAGTTAGCATGCCCTGATCACTTGACTGATCATGCAGTTACCACGAAGCTGAGCATACACTGATAAGGAGACTGTGCATGCACTGATCACCTGCCTGATCATGCCCTGATAACCTGGCTGTCATTACTGAACACGTGAATGATCATGCACCCTTCAGGTGCCTGATCATGCACTGATCTCGTGGCTGATCATGCACTGATCACGAAGCTGATGATACACTGTTCACGTGACTGATCATGCAGTGAACACGTGCCTGATCATGCACTGATCACTTGGCTGATCATACACTGAGCACGTGGCTGATCTTGTACTAATCTCGTGACTGAGCATTCACTGATCACATGACTATCATGCACTGATCACATGGCTATCATGCAATTATCCCATGGCTCATCATGCACTGATCACGTGACTGATCATGCAGTGGTCAGGTGGCTATCAAGCACTGATCACGTGGCTGATCATGCACTGATCACGAAGCTGATGATACACTGTTTACGTGACTGATCATGCAGTGAACACATGGCTGATCATGCACTGATCACGTGGCTGATCATGCACTGATCCCATGGCTGATCATGCACTGATCTCGAGACTGATCATGCACTGGTCACGTGGCTGATCATGCACTGATCTCGATACTGATCATGCACTGGTCACCTGGCTATCATGCACTGATCACCTGGCTGATCATACACTGATCTCGTGACTGATCATGCACTGATCACGTGACTGATCATGCACTTACCACGAAGCTGAGCATACACTGATAAGGAGACTGTGCATGCACTGATCACCTGCCTGATCATGCCCTGATAACCTGGCTGTCATACACTGAACACGTGAATGATCATGCACCCTTCACGTGCCTGATCATGCACTAATCTCGTGGCTGATCATGCACTGATCACGAAGCTGATGATACACTGTTCACGTGACTGATCATGCAGTGAACACGTGCCTGATCATGCACTGATCACTTGGCTGATCATACACTGAGCACGTGGCTGATCTTGTACTAATCTCGTGACTGAGCATTCACTGATCACATGACTATCATGAACTGATCACATGGCTATCATGCAATTATCCCATGGCTCATCATGCACTGATCACGTGACTGATCATGCAGTGGTCACGTGGCTATCAAGCACTGATCACGTGGCTGATCATACACTGATCACGTGACTGATCATGCACTGATCACCTGCCTGATCATGCACTGATCACGTGGCTGATCATGCACTGATCTCGATACTGATCATGCACTGGTCACCTGGCTATCATGCACTGATCACCTGGCTGATCATACACTGATCTCGTGACTGATCATGCACTGATCTCGAGACTGATCATGCACTGGTCACATGGCTGATCATGCACTGATCTCGATACTGATCATGCACTGGTCACCTGGCTATCATGCACTGATCACCTGGCTGATCATACACTGATCTCGTGACTGATCATGCACTGATCACGTGACTGATCATGCACTTACCACGAAGCTGAGCATACCCTGATAAGGAGACTGTGCATGCACTGATCACCTGCCTGATCATGCCCTGATAACCTGGCTGTCATACACTGAACACGTGAATGATCATGCACCCTTCACGTGCCTGATCATGCACTGATCTCGTGGCTGATCATGCACTGATCACGAAGCTGATGATACACTGTTCACGTGACTGATCATGCAGTGAACACGTGCCTGATCATGCACTGATCACTTGGCTGATCTTACACTGAGCACGTGGCTGATCTTGTACTAATCTCGTGACTGAGCATTCACTGATCACATGACTATCATGCACTGATCACATGGCTATCATGCAATTATCCCATGGCTCATCATGCACTGATCACGTGACTGATCATGCAGTGGTCAGGTGGCTATCAAGCACTGATCACGTGGCTGATCATGCACTGATCACGAAGCTGATGATACACTGTTTACGTGACTGATCATGCAGTGAACACATGGCTGATCATGCACTGATCACGTGGCTGATCATGCACTGATCCCATGGCTGATCATGCACTGATCTCGAGACTGATCATGCACTGGTCACGTGGCTGATCATGCACTGATCTCGATACTGATCATGCACTGGTCACCTGGCTATCATGCACTGATCACCTGGCTGATCATACACTGATCTCGTGACTGATCATGCAGTGATCACGTGACTGATCATGCACTTACCACGAAGCTGAGCATACACTGATAAGGAGACTGTGCATGCACTGATCACCTGCCTGATCATGCCCTGATAACCTGGCTGTCATACACTGAACACGTGAATGATCATGCACCCTTCACGTGCCTGATCATGCACTGATCTCGTGGCTGATCATGCACTGATCACGAAGCTGATGATACACTGTTCACGTGACTGATCATGCAGTGAACACGTGCCTGATCATGCACTGATCACTTGGCTGATCATACACTGAGCACGTGGCTGATCTTGTACTAATCTCGTGACTGAGCATTCACTGATCACATGACTATCATGCACTGATCACATGGCTATCATGCAATTATCCCATGGCTCATCATGCACTGATCACGTGACTGATCATGCAGTGGTCACGTGGCTATCAAGCACTGATCACGTGGCTGATCATACACTGATCACGTGACTGATCATGCACTGATCACCTGCCTGATCATGCACTGATCACGTGGCTGATCATGCACTGATCTCGATACTGATCATGCACTGGTCACCTGGCTATCATGCACTGATCACCTGGCTGATCATACACTGATCTCGTGACTGATCATGCACTGATCACGTGACTGATCATGCACTTACCACGAAGCTGAGCATACACTGATAAGGAGACTGTGCATGCACTGATCACCTGCGTAATCATACCCTGATAACCTGGCTGTCATACACTGAACACGTGAATGATCTTGCACCCTTCACGTGCCTGATCATACACTGATCTCGTGGCTGATCATGCACTGATCACGAAGCTGATGATACACTGTTCACGTGACTGATCATGCAGTGAACACGTGCCTGATCATGCACTGATCTCGTGGCTGATCATGCACTGATCACGAAGCTGATGATACACTGTTCACGTGACTGATCATGCAGTGGTCATGTGGCTGTCAAGCACTGATCACGTGGCTGATCATGCACTGATCCCATGGCTGATCATGCACTGATCTCGAGACTGATCATGCACTGGTCACATGGCTGATCATGCACTGATCTCGATACTGATCATGCACTGGTCACCTGGCTATCATGCACTGATCACCTGGCTGATCATACACTGATCTCGTGACTGATCATGCACTGATCACGTGACTGATCATGCACTTACCACGAAGCTGAGCATACACTGATAAGGAGACTGTGCATGCACTGATCACCTGCCTGATCATGCCCTGATAACCTGGCTGTCATACACTGAACACGTGAATGATCATGCACCCTTCACGTGCCTGATCATGCACTGATCTCGTGGCTGATCATGCACTGATCACGAAGCTGATGATACACTGTTCACGTGACTGATCATGCAGTGAACACGTGCCTGATCATGCACTGATCACTTGGCTGATGATACACTGAGCACGTGGCTGATCTTGTACTAATCTCGTGACTGAGCATTCACTGATCACATGACTATCATGCACTGATCACATGGCTATCATGCAATTATCCCATGGCTCATCATGCACTGATCACGTGACTGATCATGCAGTGGTCAGGTGGCTATCAAGCACTGATCACGTGGCTGATCATGCACTGATCACGAAGCTGATGATACACTGTTTACGTGACTGATCATGCAGTGAACACGTGCCTGATCATGCACTGATCACTTGGCTGATCATACACTGAGCACGTGGCTGATATTGTACTAATCTCGTGACTGAGCATTCACTGATCACATGACTATCATGCAGTGAACACGTGCCTGATCATGGACTTATCTTGTGACTCATCATGCACTGATCACGTGGCTATCATGCACTGATCACCTGGCTGATCATACACTGATCTCGTGACTGATCATGCACTGATCACGTGACTGATCATGCACTGATCACGTGCCTGATCATGCACTGATCTCGATACTGATCATGCACTGGTCACCTGGCTATCATGCACTGATCACCTGGCTGATCATACACTGATCACGTGACTGTGCATGTACTAATCACATGGCTGATCATGCACTGCTCATGTGTCTGTAGATGAACTAATCACGTGGCTGGTCATACAGTGATCACGTGACTGTGCATGCACTGATCACTTGACTGCATATGCACTGATCCTGTGGCTGATCATACAGTGATCACGTGGCTGATCATGCACTGAATACATGGCTGATCATGCGCTGATCACGGAGCTATCATGCACTGATCACATGGCTATCATGCAATTATCCCATGGCTCATCATGCACTGATCACGTGACTGATCATGCAGTGGTCACATGAGTATCATGCACTGATCCCGTGGCTGATCATGCACTGATCTCGAGACTGATCATGCACTGAACACGTGGCTATCATGCTCTGATCACCTGGCTGATCATACACTGATCACGTGACTGTGCATGTACTAATCACATGGCTAATTATGCACTGCTCATGTGACTGTAGATGAACTATCACGTGGCTGATCATACAGTGATCACGTGACTGTGCATGCACTAGTCACGTGATTTCACATGCACTGATCACGTCAATGCAGGCAATGATCAGGTGGCTATCATGCACTGAACAAGTGGCTGATCATACACTGATCACTTGACTGCATATGCACTGATCATGTGGCTGATCATACAGTGATCACGTGGCTGATCATGCACTGAATACGTGGCTGATCATGCGCTGATCACAGAGCTATCATGCACTGATCACATGGCTATCATGCAATTATCCCATGGCTCATCATGCACTGATCACGTGACTGATCATGCAGTGGTCACGTGGCTATCAAGCACTGATTACGTGGCTGATCATACACTGATCACGTTTCTGATCATGCACTGATCACCTGCCTGATCATGCACTGATCACGTGGCTGATCATGCACTGTTTTCGTGGCTATCATGCACTGATCACGTGGCTGATCATGCATTGATCACGTGACTGATTATGCACTGATTGCTTAGCTGTCATGCAGTGATCTCATGAGTTAGCATGCCCTGATCACTTGACTGATCATGCAGTTACCACGAAGCTGAGCATACACTGATAAGGAGACTGTGCATGCACTGATCACCTGCCTGATCATGCCCTGATAACCTGGCTGTCATTACTGAACACGTGAATGATCATGCACCCTTCACGTGCCTGATCATGCACTGATCTCGTGGCTGATCATGCACTGATCACGAAGCTGATGATACACTGTTCACGTGACTGATCATGCAGTGAACACGTGCCTGATCATGCACTGATCACTTGGCTGATCATACACTGAGCACGTGGCTGATCTTGTACTAATCTCGTGACTGAGCATTCACTGATCACATGACTATCATGCACTGATCACATGGCTATCATGCAATTATCCCATGGCTCATCATGCACTGATCACGTGACTGATCATGCAGTGGTCAGGTGGCTATCAAGCACTGATCACGTGGCTGATCATGCACTGATCACGAAGCTGATGATACACTGTTTACGTGACTGATCATGCAGTGAACACATGGCTGATCATGCACTGATCACGTGGCTGATCATGCACTGATCCCATGGCTGATCATGCATGATCTCAAGACTGATCATGCACTGGTCACGTGGCTGATCATGCACTGATCTCGATACTGATCATGCACTGGTCACCTGGCTATCATGCACTGATCACCTGGCTGATCATACACTGATCTCGTGACTGATCATGCACTGATCACGTGACTGATCATGCACTTACCACGAAGCTGAGCATACACTGATAAGGAGACTGTGCATGCACTGATCACCTGCCTGATCATGCCCTGATAACCTGGCTGTCATACACTGAACACGTGAATGATCATGCACCCTTCACGTGCCTGATCATGCACTGATCTCGTGGCTGATCATGCACTGATCACGAAGCTGATGATACACTGTTCACGTGACTGATCATGCAGTGAACACGTGCCTGATCATGCACTGATCACTTGGCTGATCATACACTGAGCACGTGGCTGATCTTGTACTAATCTCGTGACTGAGCATTCACTGATCTCATGACTATCATGCACTGATCACATGGCTATCATGCAATTATCCCATGGCTCATCATGCACTGATCACGTGACTGATCATGCAGTGGTCACGTGGCTATCAAGCACTGATCACGTGGCTGATCATACACTGATCACGTGACTGATCATGCACTGATCACCTGCCTGATCATGCACTGATCACGTGGCTGATCATGCACTGATCTCGATACTGATCATGCACTGGTCACCTGGCTATCATGCACTGATCACCTGGCTGATCATACACTGATCTCGTGACTGATCATGCACTGATCACGTGACTGATCATGCACTTACCACGAAGCTGAGCATACACTGATAAGGAGACTGTGCATGCACTGATCACCTGCGTAATCATGCCCTGATAACCTGGCTGTCATACACTGAACACGTGAATGATCTTGCACCCTTCACGTGCCTGATCATACACTGATCTCGTGGCTGATCATGCACTGATCACGAAGCTGATGATACACTGTTCACGTGACTGATCATGCAGTGAACACGTGCCTGATCATGCACTGATCTCGTGGCTGATCATGCACTGATCACGAAGCTGATGATACACTGTTCACGTGACTGATCATGCAGTGGTCATGTGGCTGTCAAGCACTGATCACGTGGCTGATCATGCACTGATCCCATGGCTGATCATGCACTGATCTCGAGACTGATCATGCACTGGTCACGTGGCTGATCATACACTGAGCACGTGGCTGATCTTGTACTAATCTCGTGACTGAGCATTCACTTATCACATGACTATCATGCACTGATCACATGGCTATCATGCAATTATCCCAGGGCTCATCATGCACTGATCACGTGACTGATCATGCAGTGGTCAGTTGGCTATCAAGCACTGATCACGTGGCTGATCATGCACTGATCACGAAGCTGATGATACACTGTTTACGTGACTGATCATGCAGTGAACACGTGCCTGATCATGCACTGATCACTTGGCTGATCATACACTGATCACGTGACTGTGCATGTACTAATCACATGGCTAATTATGCACTGCTCATGTGACTGTAGATGAACTAATCACGTGGCTGATCATACAGTGATCACGTGACTGTGCATGCACTAGTCACGTGATTTCACATGCACTGATCACGTCAATGCAGGCAATGATCAGGTGGCTATCATGCACTGAACAAGTGGCTGATTATACACTGATCACTTGACTGCATATGCACTGGTCATGTGGCTGATCATACAGTGATCACGTGGCTGATCATGCACTGAATACGTGGCTGATCATGCGCTGATCACGGAGCTATCATGCACTGATCACATGGCTATCATGCAATTATCCCATGGCTCATCATGCACTGATCACGTGACTGATCATGCAGTGGTCACGTGGCTATCAAGCACTGATTACGTGGCTGATCATACACTGATCACGTTTCTGATCATGCACTGATCACCTGCCTGATCATGCACTGATCACGTGGCTGATCATGCACTGTTTTCGTGGCTATCATGCACTGATCACGTGGCTGATCATGCATTGATCACGTGACTCATTATGCACTGATTGCTTAGCTGTCATGCAGTGATCTCATGAGTTAGCATGCCCTGATCACTTGACTGATCATGCAGTTACCACGAAGCTGAGCATACACTGATAAGGAGACTGTGCATGCACTGATCACCTGCCTGATCATGCCATGATAACCTGGCTGTCATTACTGAACACGTGAATGATCATGCACCCTTCAGGTGCCTGATCATGCACTGATCTCGTGGCTGATCATGCACTGATCACGAAGCTGATGATACACTGTTCACGTGACTGATCATGCAGTGAACACGTGCCTGATCATGCACTGATCACTTGGCTGATCATACACTGAGCACGTGGCTGATCTTGTACTAATCTCGTGACTGAGCATTCACTGATCACATGACTATCATGCACTGATCACATGGCTATCATGCAATTATCCCATGGCTCATCATGCACTGATCACGTGACTGATCATGCAGTGGTCAGGTGGCTATCAAGCACTGATCACGTGGCTGATCATGCACTGATCACGAAGCTGATGATACACTGTTTACGTGACTGATCATGCAGTGAACACGTGGCTGATCATGCACTGATCTCGTGGCTGATCATGCACTGATCACGAAGCTGATGATACACTGTTCACGTGACTGATCATGCAGTGGTCATGTGGCTGTCAAGCACTGATCACGTGGCTGATCATGCACTGATCCCATGGCTGATCATGCACTGATCTCGAGACTGATCATGCACTGGTCACGTGGCTGATCATGCACTGATCTCGATACTGATCATGCACTGGTCACCTGGCTATCATGCACTGATCACCTGGCTGATCATACACTGATCTCGTGACTGATCATGCAGTGATCACGTGACTGATCATGCACTTACCACGAAGCTGAGCATACACTGATAAGGAGACTGTGCATGCACTGATCACCTGCCTGATCATGCCCTGATAACCTGGCTGTCATACACTGAACACGTGAATGATCATGCACCCTTCACGTGCCTGATCATGCACTGATCTCGTGGCTGATCATGCACTGATCACGAAGCTGATGATACACTGTTCACGTGACTGATCATGCAGTGAACACGTGCCTGATCATGCACTGATCACTTGGCTGATGATACACTGAGCACGTGGCTGATCTTGTACTAATCTCGTGACTGAGCATTCACTGATCACATGACTATCATGCACTGATCACATGGCTATCATGCAATTATCCCATGGCTCATCATGCACTGATCACGTGACTGATCATGCAGTGGTCAGGTGGCTATCAAGCACTGATCACGTGGCTGATCATGCACTGATCACGAAGCTGATGATACACTGTTTACGTGACTGATCATGCAGTGAACACGTGCCTGATCATGCACTGATCACTTGGCTGATCATACACTGAGCACGTGGCTGATCTTGTACTAATCTCGTGACTGAGCATTCACTGATCACATGACTATCATGCAGTGAACACGTGCCTGATCATGGACTTATCTTGTGACTCATCATGCACTGATCACGTGGCTATCATGCACTGATCACCTGGCTGATCATACACTGATCCGTGACTGATCATGCACTGATCACGTGACTGATCATGCACTGATCACGTGCCTGATCATGCACTGATCTCGATACTGATCATGCACTGGTCACCTGGCTATCATGCACTGATCACCTGGCTGATCATACACTGATCACGTGACTGTGCATGTACTAATCACATGGCTGATCATGCACTGCTCATGTGACTGTAGATGAACTAATCACGTGGCTGGTCATACAGTGATCACGTGACTGTGCATGCACTAGTCACGTGATTTCACATGCACTGATCACGTCAAAGCAGGCAATGATCAGGTGGCTATCATGCACTGAACAAGTGGCTGATCATACACTGATCACTTGACTGCATATGCACTGATCCTGTGGCTGATCATACAGTGATCACGTGGCTGATCATGCACTGAATACATGGCTGATCATGCGATGATCACGGAGCTATCATGCACTGATCACATGGCTATCATGCAATTATCCCATGGCTCATCATGCACTGATCACGTGACTGATCATGCAGTGGTCACATGAGTATCATGCACTGATCCCGTGGCTGATCATGCACTGATCTCGAGACTGATCATGCACTGAACACGTGGCTATCATGCTCTGATCACCTGGCTGATCATACACTGATCACGTGACTGTGCATGTACTAATCACATGGCTAATTATGCACTGCTCATGTGACTGTAGATGAACTAATCACGTGGCTGATCATACAGTGATCACGTGACTGTGCATGCACTAGTCACGTGATTTCACATGCACTGATCACGTCAATGCAGGCAATGATCAGGTGGCTATCATGCACTGAACAAGTGGCTGATCATACACTGATCACTTGACTGCATATGCACTGATCATGTGGCTGATCATACAGTGATCACGTGGCTGATCATGCACTGAATACGTGGCTGATCATGCGCTGATCACAGAGCTATCATGCACTGATCACATGGCTATCATGCAATTATCCCATGGCTCATCATGCACTGATCACGTGACTGATCATGCAGTGGTCACGTGGCTATCAAGCACTGATTACGTGGCTGATCATACACTGATCACGTTTCTGATCATGCACTGATCACCTGCCTGATCATGCACTGATCACGTGGCTGATCATGCACTGTTTTCGTGGCTATCATGCACTGATCACGTGGCTGATCATGCATTGATCACGTGACTGATTATGCACTGATTGCTTAGCTGTCATGCAGTGATCTCATGAGTTAGCATGCCCTGATCACTTGACTGATCATGCAGTTACCACGAAGCTGAGCATACACTGATAAGGAGACTGTGCATGCACTGATCACCTGCCTGATCATGCCCTGATAACCTGGCTGTCATTACTGAACACGTGAATGATCATGCACCCTTCAGGTGCCTGATCATGCACTGATCTCGTGGCTGATCATGCACTGATCACGAAGCTGATGATACACTGTTCACGTGACTGATCATGCAGTGAACACGTGCCTGATCATGCACTGATCACTTGGCTGATCATACACTGAGCACGTGGCTGATCTTGTACTAATCTCGTGACTGAGCATTCACTGATCACATGACTATCATGCACTGATCACATGGCTATCATGCAATTATCCCATGGCTCATCATGCACTGATCACGTGACTGATCATGCAGTGGTCAGGTGGCTATCAAGCACTGATCACGTGGCTGATCATGCACTGATCACGAAGCTGATGATACAGTGTTTACGTGACTGATCATGCAGTGAACACGTGGCTGATCATGCACTGATCTCGTGGCTGATCATGCACTGATCACGAAGGTGATGATACACTGTTCACGTGACTGATCATGCAGTGGTCATGTGGCTGTCAAGCACTGATCACGTGGCTGATCATGCACTGATCCCATGGCTGATCATGCACTGATCTCGAGACTGATCATGCACTGGTCACGTGGCTGATCATGCACTGATCTCGATACTGATCATGCACTGGTCACCTGGCTATCATGCACTGATCACCTGGCTGATCATACACTGATCTCGTGACTGATCATGCAGTGATCACGTGACTGATCATGCACTTACCACGAAGCTGAGCATACACTGATAAGGAGACTGTGCATGCACTGATCACCTGCCTGATCATGCCCTGATAACCTGGCTGTCATACACTGAACACGTGAATGATCATGCACCCTTCACGTGCCTGATCATGCACTGATCTCGTGGCTGATCATGCACTGATCACGAAGCTGATGATACACTGTTCACGTGACTGATCATGCAGTGAACACGTGCCTGATCATGCACTGATCACTTGGCTGATCATACACTGAGCACGTGGCTGATCTTGTACTAATCTCGTGACTGAGCATTCACTGATCACATGACTATCATGCACTGATCACATGGCTATCATGCAATTATCCCATGGCTCATCATGCAATGATCACGTGACTGATCATGCAGTGGTCACGTGGCTATCAAGCACTGATCACGTGGCTGATCATACACTGATCACGTGACTGATCATGCACTGATCACCTGCCTGATCATGCACTGATCACGTGGCTGATCATGCACTGATCTCGATACTGATCATGCACTGGTCACCTGGCTATCATGCACTGATCACCTGGCTGATCATACACTGATCACGTGACTGTGCATGTACTAATCACATGGCTGATCATGCACTGCTCATGTGACTGTAGATGAACTAATCACTTGGCTGGTCATACAGTGATCACGTGACTGATCATGCACTTACCACGAAGCTGAGCATACACTGATAAGGAGACTGTGCATGCACTGATCACCTGCGTAATCATGCCCTGATAACCTGGCTGTCATACACTGAACACGTGAATGATCTTGCACCCTTCACGTGCCTGATCATACACTGATCTCGTGGCTGATCATGCACTGATCACGAAGCTGATGATACACTGTTCACGTGACTGATCATGCAGTGAACACGTGCCTGATCATGCACTGATCTCGTGGCTGATCATGCACTGATCACGAAGCTGATGATACACTGTTCACGTGACTGATCATGCAGTGGTCATGTGGCTGTCAAGCACTGATCACGTGGCTGATCATGCACTGATCCCATGGCTGATCATGCACTGATCTCGAGACTGATCATGCACTGGTCACGTGGCTGATCATGCACTGATCTCGATACTGATCATGCACTGGTCACCTGGCTATCATGCACTGATCACCTGGCTGATCATACACTGATCTCGTGACTGATCATGCACTGATCACGTGACTGTGCATGTACTAATCACATGGCTAATTATGCACTGCTCATGTGACTGTAGATGAACTAATCACGTGGCTGATCATACAGTGATCACGTGACTGTGCATGCACTAGTCACGTGATTTCACATGCACTGATCACGTCAATGCAGGCAATGATCAGGTGGCTATCATGCACTGAACAAGTGGCTGATCATACACTGATCACTTGACTGCATATGCACTGATCATGTGGCTGATCATACAGTGATCACGTGGCTGATCATGCACTGAATACGTGGCTGATCATGCGCTGATCACAGAGCTATCATGCACTGATCACATGGCTATCATGCAATTATCCCATGGCTCATCATGCACTGATCACGTGACTGATCATGCAGTGGTCACGTGGCTATCAAGCACTGATTACGTGGCTGATCATACACTGATCACGTTTCTGATCATGCACTGATCACCTGCCTGATCATGCACTGATCACGTGGCTGATCATGCACTGTTTTCGTGGCTATCATGCACTGATCACGTGGCTGATCATGCATTGATCACGTGACTGATTATGCACTGATTGCTTAGCTGTCATGCAGTGATCTCATGAGTTAGCATGCCCTGATCACTTGACTGATCATGCAGTTACCACGAAGCTGAGCATACACTGATAAGGAGACTGTGCATGCACTGATCACCTGCCTGATCATGCCCTGATAACCTGGCTGTCATTACTGAACACGTGAATGATCATGCACCCTTCAGGTGCCTGATCATGCACTGATCTCGTGGCTGATCATGCACTGATCACGAAGCTGATGATACACTGTTCACGTGACTGATCATGCAGTGAACACGTGCCTGATCATGCACTGATCACTTGGCTGATCATACACTGAGCACGTGGCTGATCTTGTACTAATCTCGTGACTGAGCATTCACTGATCACATGACTATCATGCACTGATCACATGGCTATCATGCAATTATCCCATGGCTCATCATGCACTGATCACGTGACTGATCATGCAGTGGTCAGGTGGCTATCAAGCACTGATCACGTGGCTGATCATGCACTGATCACGAAGCTGATGATACAGTGTTTACGTGACTGATCATGCAGTGAACACGTGGCTGATCATGCACTGATCTCGTGGCTGATCATGCACTGATCACGAAGGTGATGATACACTGTTCACGTGACTGATCATGCAGTGGTCATGTGGCTGTCAAGCACTGATCACGTGGCTGATCATGCACTGATCCCATGGCTGATCATGCACTGATCTCGAGACTGATCATGCACTGGTCACGTGGCTGATCATGCACTGATCTCGATACTGATCATGCACTGGTCACCTGGCTATCATGCACTGATCACCTGGCTGATCATACACTGATCTCGTGACTGATCATGCAGTGATCACGTGACTGATCATGCACTTACCACGAAGCTGAGCATACACTGATAAGGAGACTGTGCATGCACTGATCACCTGCCTGATCATGCCCTGATAACCTGGCTGTCATACACTGAACACGTGAATGATCATGCACCCTTCACGTGCCTGATCATGCACTGATCTCGTGGCTGATCATGCACTGATCACGAAGCTGATGATACACTGTTCACGTGACTGATCATGCAGTGAACACGTGCCTGATCATGCACTGATCACTTGGCTGATCATACACTGAGCACGTGGCTGATCTTGTACTAATCTCGTGACTGAGCATTCACTGATCACATGACTATCATGCACTGATCACATGGCTATCATGCAATTATCCCATGGCTCATCATGCAATGATCACGTGACTGATCATGCAGTGGTCACGTGGCTATCAAGCACTGATCACGTGGCTGATCATACACTGATCACGTGACTGATCATGCACTGATCACCTGCCTGATCATGCACTGATCACGTGGCTGATCATGCACTGATCTCGATACTGATCATGCACTGGTCACCTGGCTATCATGCACTGATCACCTGGCTGATCATACACTGATCACGTGACTGTGCATGTACTAATCACATGGCTGATCATGCACTGCTCATGTGACTGTAGATGAACTAATCACTTGGCTGGTCATACAGTGATCACGTGACTGATCATGCACTTACCACGAAGCTGAGCATACACTGATAAGGAGACTGTGCATGCACTGATCACCTGCGTAATCATGCCCTGATAACCTGGCTGTCATACACTGAACACGTGAATGATCTTGCACCCTTCACGTGCCTGATCATACACTGATCTCGTGGCTGATCATGCACTGATCACGAAGCTGATGATACACTGTTCACGTGACTGATCATGCAGTGAACACGTGCCTGATCATGCACTGATCTCGTGGCTGATCATGCACTGATAACGAAGCTGATGATACACTGTTCACGTGACTGATCATGCAGTGGTCATGTGGCTGTCAAGCACTGATCACGTGGCTGATCATGCACTGATCCCATGGCTGATCATGCACTGATCTCGAGACTGATCATGCACTGGTCACGTGGCTGATCATGCACTGATCTCGATACTGATCATGCACTGGTCACCTGGCTATCATGCACTGATCACCTGGCTGATCATACACTGATCTCGTGACTGATCATGCACTGATCACGTGACTGATCATGCACTTACCACGAAGCTGAGCATACACTGATAAGGAGACTGTGCATGCACTGATCACCTGCCTGATCATGCCCTGATAACCTGGCTGTCATACACTGAACACGTGAATGATCATGCACCCTTCACGTGCCTGATCATGCACTGATCTCGTGGCTGATCATGCACTGATCACGAAGCTGATGATACACTGTTCACGTGACTGATCATGCAGTGAACACGTGCCTGATCATGCACTGATCACTTGGCTGATGATACACTGAGCACGTGGCTGATCTTGTACTAATCTCGTGACTGAGCATTCACTGATCACATGACTATCATGCACTGATCACATGGCTATCATGCAATTATCCAATGGCTCATCATGCACTGATCACGTGACTGATCATGCAGTGGTCAGGTGGCTATCAAGCACTGATCACGTGGCTGATCATGCACTGATCACGAAGCTGATGATACACTGTTCACGTGACTGATCATGCAGTGAACACGTGCCTGATCATGCACTGATCACTTGGCTGATCATACACTGAGCACGTGGCTGATCTTGTACTAATCTCGTGACTGAGCATTCACTGATCACATGACTATCATGCACTGATCACATGGCTATCATGCAATTATCCCATGGCTCATCATGCACTGATCACGTGACTGATCATGCAGTGGTCAGGTGGCTATCAAGCACTGATCACGTGGCTGATCATGCACTGATCACGAAGCTGATGATACACTGTTTACGTGACTGATCATGCAGTAAACACGTGGCTGATCATGCACTGATCTCGTGGCTGATCATGCACTGATCACGAAGCTGATGATACACTGTTCACGTGACTGATCATGCAGTGGTCATGTGGCTGTCAAGCACTGATCACGTGGCTGATCATGCACTGATCCCATGGCTGATCATGCACTGATCTCGAGACTGATCATGCACTGGTCACGTGGCTGATCATGCACTGATCTCGATACTGATCATGCACTGGTCACCTGGCTATCATGCACTGATCACCTGGCTGATCATACACTGATCTCGTGACTGATCATGCAGTGATCACGTGACTGATCATGCACTTACCACGAAGCTGAGCATACACTGATAAGGAGACTGTGCATGCACTGATCACCTGCCTGATCATGCCCTGATAACCTGGCTGTCATACACTGAACACGTGAATGATCATGCACCCTTCACGTGCCTGATCATGCACTGATCTCGTGGCTGATCATGCACTGATCACGAAGCTGATGATACACTGTTCATGTGACTGATCATGCAGTGAACACGTGCCTGATCATGCACTGATCACTTGGCTGATCATACACTGAGCACGTGGCTGATCTTGTACTAATCTCGTGACTGAGCATTCACTGATCACATGACTATCATGCACTGATCACATGGCTATCATGCAATTATCCCATGGCTCATCATGCACTGATCACGTGACTGATCATGCAGTGGTCACGTGGCTATCAAGCACTGATCACGTGGCTGATCATACACTGATCACGTGACTGATCATGCACTGATCACCTGCCTGATCATGCACTGATCACGTGGCTGATCATGCACTGATCTCGATACTGATCATGCACTGGTCACCTGGCTATCATGCACTGATCACCTGGCTGATCATACACTGATCACGTGACTGTGCATGTACTAATCACATGGCTGATCATGCACTGCTCATGTGACTGTAGATGAACTAATCACGTGGCTGGTCATACAGTGATCACGTGACTGATCATGCACTTACCACGAAGCTGAGCATACACTGATAAGGAGACTGTGCATGCACTGATCACCTGCGTAATCATGCCCTGATAACCTGGCTGTCATACACTGAACACGTGAATGATCTTGCACCCTTCACGTGCCTGATCATACACTGATCTCGTGGCTGATCATGCACTGATCACGAAGCTGATGATACACTGTTCACGTGACTGATCATGCAGTGAACACGTGCCTGATCATGCACTGATCTCGTGGCTGATCATGCACTGATCACGAAGCTGATGATACACTGTTCACGTGACTGATCATGCAGTGGTCATGTGGCTGTCAAGCACTGATCACGTGGCTGATCATGCACTGATCCCATGGCTGATCATGCACTGATCTCGAGACTGATCATGCACTGGTCACGTGGCTGATCATGCACTGATCTCGATACTGATCATGCACTGGTCACCTGGCTATCATGCACTGATCACCTGGCTGATCATACACTGATCTCGTGACTGATCATGCACTGATCACGTGACTGATCATGCACTTACCACGAAGCTGAGCATACACTGATAAGGAGACTGTGCATGCACTGATCACCTGCCTGATCATGCCCTGATAACCTGGCTGTCATACACTGAACACGTGAATGATCATGCACCCTTCACGTGCCTGATCATGCACTGATCTCATGGCTGATCATGCACTGATCACGAAGCTGATGATACACTGTTCACGTGACTGATCATGCAGTGAACACGTGCCTGATCATGCACTGATCACTTGGCTGATCATACACTGAGCACGTGGCTGATCTTGTACTAATCTCGTGACTGAGCATTCACTGATCACATGACTATCATGCACTGATCACATGGCTATCATGCAATTATCCCATGGCTCATCATGCACTGATCACGTGACTGATCATGCAGTGGTCAGGTGGCTATCAAGCACTGATCACGTGGCTCATCATGCACTGATCACGAAGCTGATGATACACTGTTTACGTGACTGATCATGCAGTGAACACGTGCCTGATCATGCACTGATCACTTGGCTGATCATACACTGAGCACGTGGCTGATCTTGTACTAATCTCGTGACTGAGCATTCACTGATCACATGACTAACATGCAGTGAACACGTGCCTGATCATGGACTTATCTTGTGACTCATCATGCACTGATCACGTGGCTATCATGCACTGATCACCTGGCTGATCATACACTGATCTCGTGACTGATCATGCACTGATCACGTGACTGATCATGCACTGATCACGGCCTGATCATGCACTGATCTCGATACTGATCATGCACTGGTCACCTGGCTATCATGCACTGATCACCTGGCTGATCATACACTGATCACGTGACTGTGCATGTACTAATCACATGGCTGATCATGCACTGCTCATGTGACTGTAGATGAACTAATCACGTGGCTGGTCATACAGTGATCACGTGACTGTGCATGCACTAGTCACGTGATTTCACATGCACTGATCCGTCAAAGCAGGCAATGATCAGGTGGCTATCATGCACTGAACAAGTGGCTGATCATACACTGATCACTTGACTGCATATGCACTGATCCTGTGGCTGATCATACAGTGATCACGTGGCTGATCATGCACTGAATACATGGCTGATCATGCGCTGATCACGGAGCTATCATGCACTGATCACATGGCTATCATGCAATTATCCCATGGCTCATCATGCACTGATCACGTGACTGATCATGCAGTGGTCACATGACTATCATGCACTGATCCCGTGGCTGATCATGCACTGATCTCGAGACTGATCATGCACTGAACACGTGGCTATCATGCTCTGATCACCTGGCTGATCATACACTGATCACGTGACTGTGCATGTACTAATCACATGGCTAATTATGCACTGCTCATGTGAGTGTAGATGAACTAATCACGTGGCTGATCATACAGTGATCACGTGACTGTGCATGCACTAGTCACGTGATTTCACATGCACTGATCACGTCAATGCAGGCAATGATCAGGTGGCTATCATGCACTGAACAAGTGGCTGATCATACACTGATCACTTGACTGCATATGCACTGATCATGTGGCTGATCATACAGTGATCACGTGGCTGATCATGCACTGAATACGTGGCTGATCATGCGCTGATCACAGAGCTATCATGCACTGATCACATGGCTATCATGCAATTATCCCATGGCTCATCATGCACTGATCACTTGACTGATCATGCAGTGGTCACGTGGCTATCAAGCACTGATTACGTGGCTGATCATACACTGATCACGTTTCTGATCATGCACTGATCACCTGCCTGATCATGCACTGATCACGTGGCTGATCATGCACTGTTTTCGTGGCTATCATGCACTGATCACGTGGCTGATCATGCATTGATCACGTGACTGATTATGCACTGATTGCTTAGCTGTCATGCAGTGATCTCATGAGTTAGCATGCCCTGATCACTTGACTGATCATGCAGTTACCACGAAGCTGAGCATACACTGATAAGGAGACTGTGCATGCACTGATCACCTGCCTGATCATGCCCTGATAACCTGGCTGTCATTACTGAACACGTGAATGATCATGCACCCTTCAGGTGCCTGATCATGCACTGATCTCGTGGCTGATCATGCACTGATCACGAAGCTGATGATACACTGTTCACGTGACTGATCATGCAGTGAACACGTGCCTGATCATGCACTGATCACTTGGCTGATCATACACTGAGCACGTGGCTGATCTTGTACTAATCTCGTGACTGAGCATTCACTGATCACATGACTATCATGCACTGATCACATGGCTATCATGCAATTATCCCATGGCTCATCATGCACTGATCACGTGACTGATCATGCAGTGGTCAGGTGGCTATCAAGCACTGATCACGTGGCTGATCATGCACTGATCACGAAGCTGATGATACACTGTTTACGTGACTGATCATGCAGTGAACACGTGGCTGATCATGCACTGATCTCGTGGCTGATCATGCACTGATCACGAAGCTGATGATACACTGTTCACGTGACTGATCATGCAGTGGTCATGTGGCTGTCAAGCACTGATCACGTGGCTGATCATGCACTGATCCCATGGCTGATCATGCACTGATCTCGAGACTGATCATGCACTGGTCACGTGGCTGATCATGCACTGATCTCGATACTGATCATGCACTGGTCACCTGGCTATCATGCACTGATCACCTGGCTGATCATACACTGATCTCGTGACTGATCATGCAGTGATGACGTGACTGATCATGCACTTACCACGAAGCTGAGCATACACTGATAAGGAGACTGTGCATGCACTGATCACCTGCCTGATCATGCCCTGATAACCTGGCTGTCATACACTGAACACGTGAATGATCATGCACCCTTCAGGTGCCTGATCATGCACTGATCTCGTGGCTGATCATGCACTGATCACGAAGCTGATGATACACTGTTCACGTGACTGATCATGCAGTGAACACGTGCCTGATCATGCACTGATCACTTGGCTGATCATACACTGAGCACGTGGCTGATCTTGTACTAATCTCGTGAGTGAGCATTCACTGATCACATGACTATCATGCACTGATCACATGGCTATCATGCAATTATCCCATGGCTCATCATGCACTGATCACGTGACTGATCATGCAGTGGTCACGTGGTTATCAAGCACTGATCACATGGCTGATCATACACTGATCACGTGACTGATCATGCACTGATCACCTGCCTGATCATGCACTGATCACGTGGCTGATCATGCACTGATCTCGATACTGATCATGCACTGGTCACCTGGCTATCATGCACTGATCACCTGGCTGATCATACACTGATCTCGTGACTGATCATGCACTGATCACGTGACTGATCATGCACTTACCACGAAGCTGAGCATACACTGATAAGGAGACTGTGCATGCACTGGTCACCTGCGTGATCATGCCCTGATAACCTAGCTGTCATACACTGAACACGTGAATGATCTTGCACCCTTCACGTGCCTGATCATACACTGATCTCGTGGCTGATCATGCACTGATCACGAAGCTGATGATACACTGTTCACGTGACTGATCATGCAGTGAACACGTGCCTGATCATTCACTGATCACTTGGCTGATCATACACTGAGCACGTGGCTGATCTTGTACTAATCTCGTGACTGAGCATTCACTGATCACATGACTATCATGCAGTGAACACGTGCCTGATCATGGACTTATCTTGTGACTCATCATGCACTGATCACGTGGCTATCATGCACTGATCACCTGGCTGATCATACACTGATCTCGTGACTGATCGAGCACTGATCACGTGACTGATCATGCACTGATCACGTGCCTGATCATGCGCTGATTTCGATACTGATCATGCACTGGTCACCTGGCTATCATGCACTGATCACCTGGCTGATCATACACTGATCACGTGACTGTGCATGTACTAATCACATGGCTGATCATGCACTGCTCATGTGACTGTAGATGAACTAATCACGTGGCTGGTCATACAGTGATCACGTGACTGTGCATGCACTAGTCACGTGATTTCACATGCACTGATCACGTCAAAGCAGGCAATGATCAGGTGGCTATCATGCACTGAACAAGTGGCTGATCATACACTGATCACTTGACTGCATATGCACTGATCCTGTGGCTGATCATACAGTGATCACGTGGCTGATCATGCACTGAATACATGGCTGATCATGCGCTGATCACGGAGCTATCATGCACTGATCACATGGCTATCATGCAATTATCCCATGGCTCATCATGCACTGATAACGTGACTGATCAGGCAGTGGTCACATGACTATCATGCACTGATCCCGTGGCTGATCATGCACTGATCTCGAGACTGATCATGCACTGAACACGTGACTGATCATGCAGTGGTCAGGTGGCTATCAAGCACTGATCACGTGGCTGATCATGCACTGATCACGAAGCTGATGATACACTGTTTACGTGACTGATCATGCAGTGAACACGTGGCTGATCATGCACTGATCTCGTGGCTGATCATGCACCGATCACGAAGCTGATGATACACTGTTCACGTGACTGATCATGCAGTGGTCATGTGGCTGTCAAGCACTGATCACGTGGCTGATCATACACTGATCACGTGACTGATCATGCACTGATCACCTGTCTGATCATGCACTGATCACGGGGCTGATCATGCACTGATCTCGATACTGATCATGCACTGGTCACCTGGCTATCATGCACTGATCACCTGGCTGATCATACACTGATCTCGTGACTGATCATGCAGTGATCACATGACTGATCATGCACTTACCACGAAGCTGAGCATACACTGATAAGGAGACTGTGCATGAACTGATCACGTGGCTGATCATGCCCTGATAACCTGGCTGTCATACACTGAACACGTGAATGATCATGCACCCTTCACGTGCCTATTCATGCACTGATCTCGTGGCTGATCATGCACTGATCATGAAGCTGATGATACACTGTTCACGTGACTGATCATGCAGTGAACACGTGCCTGATCATGCACTGATCACTTGGCTGATCATACACTGAGCACGTGGCTGATCTTGTACTAATCTCGTGGCTGATCATACACTGATCACAATACTGATCATGCAGTGAACACGTGCCTGATCATGGACTTATCTTGTGACTCATCATGCACTGATCTCGTGACTGATCATGCACTGATCCCATGGCTGATCATGCACTGATCTCGAGACTGATCATGCACTGGTCACCTGGCTATCATGCATTGATCACCTGGCTGATCATACACTGATCTCGTGACTGATCATGCACTGATCACGTGACTGATCATGCACTTACCACGAAGCTGAGCATACACTGATAAGGAGACTGTGCATGCACTGATCACCTGCCTGATCATGCCCTGATAACCTGGCTGTCATACACTGAACACGTGAATGATCATGCATCCTTCACGTGCCTGATCATGCACTGATCTCGTGGCTGATCATGCGCTGATCACGAAGCTGATGATACACTGTTCACGTGACTGATCATGCAGTGAACACGTGCCTGATCATGCACTGATCACTTGGCTGATCATACACTGAGCACGTGGCTGATCTTGTACTAATCTCGTGACTGAGCATTCACTGATCACATGACTATCATGCACTGATCACATGGCTATCATGCAATTATCCCATGGCTCATCATGCACTGATCACGTGACTGATCATGCAGTGGTCAGGTGGCTATCAAGCACTGATCACGTGGCTGATCATGCACTGATCACGAAGCTGATGATACACTGTTTACGTGACTGATCATGCAGTGAACACGTGGCTGATCATGCACTGATCTCGTGGCTGATCATACACTGATCACGAAGGTGATGATACACTGTTCACGTGACTGATCATGCAGTGGTCATGTGGCTGTCAAGCACTGATCACGTGGCTGATCATGCACTGATCCCATGGCTGATCATGCACTGATCTCGAGACTGATCATGCACTGGTCACGTGGCTGATCATGCACTGATCTCGATACTGATCATGCACTGGTCACCTGGCTATCATGCACTGATCACCTGGCTGATCATACACTGATCTCGTGACTGATCATGCAGTGATGACGTGACTGATCATGCACTTACCACGAAGCTGAGCATACACTTATAAGGAGACTGTGCATGCACTGATCACGTGGCTGATCATGCCCTGATAACCTGGCTGTCATACACTGAACACGTGAATGATCATGCACCCTTCACGTGCCTGATCATGCACTGATCTCGTGGCTGATCATGCACTGATCACGAAGCTGATGATACACTGTTCACGTGACTGATCATGCAGTGAACACGTGCCTGATCATGCACTGATCACTTGGCTGATCATACACTGAGCACGTGGCTGATCTTGTACTAATCTCGTGACTGAGCACTCACTGATCACATGACTATCATGCACTGATCACATGGCTATCATGCAATTATCCCATGGCTCATCATGCACTGATCACGTGACTGATCATGCAGTGGTCACGTGGCTATCAAGCACTGATCACGTGGCTGATCATACACTGATCACGTGACTGATCAGGCACTGATCACCTGCCTGATCATGCACTGATCACGTGGCTGATCATGCACTGATCTCGATACTGATCATGCACTGGTCACCTGGCTATCATGCACTGATCACCTGGCTGATCATACACTGATCTCGTGACTGATCATGCAGTGATCACGTGACTGATCATGCACTTACCACGAAGCTGAGCATACACTGATAAGGAGACTGTGCATGCACTGATCACCTGCGTGATCATGCTCTGATAACCTGGCTGTCATACACTGAACACGTGAATGATCTTGCACCCTTCACGTGCCTGATCATACACTGATCTCGTGGCTGATCATGCACTGATCACGAAGCTGATGATACACTGTTCACGTGACTGATCATGCAGTGAACACGTGCCTGATCATGCACTGATCTCGTGGCTGATCATGCACTGATCACGAAGCTGATGATACACTGTTCACGTGACTGATCATGCAGTGGTCATGTGGCTGTTAAGCACTGATCACGTGGCTGATCATGCACTGATCCCATGGCTGATCATGCACTGATCTCGAGAATGATCATGCACTGGTCACGTGGCTGATCATGCACTGATCTCGATACTGATCATGCACTGGTCACCTGGCTATCATGCACTGATCACCTGGCTGATCATACACTGATCTCGTGACTGATCATGCACTGATCACGTGACTGATCATGCACTTACCACGAAGCTGAGCATACACTGATAAGGAGACTGTGCATGCACTGATCACCTGCCTGATCATGCCCTGATAACCTGGCTGTCATACACTGAACACGTGAATGATCATGCACCCTTCACGTGCCTGATCATGCACTGATCTCGTGGCTGATCATGCACTGATCACGAAGCTGATGATACACTGTTCACGTGACTGATCATGCAGTGAACACGTGCCTGATCATGCACTGATCACTTGGCTGATGATACACTGAGCACGTGGCTGATCTTGTACTAATCTCGTGACTGAGTATTCACTGATCACATGACTATCATGCACTGATCACATGGCTATCATGCAATTATCCCATGGCTCATCATGCACTGATCACGTGACTGATCATGCAGTGGTCAGGTGGCTATCAAGCACTGATCACGTGGCTGATCATGCACTGATCACGAAGCTGATGATACACTGTTTACGTGACTGATCATGCAGTGAACACGTGCCTGATCATGCACTGATCACTTGGCTGATCATACACTGAGCACGTGGCTGATCTTGTACTAATCTCGTGACTGAGCATTCACTGATCACATGACTATCATGCAGTGAACACGTGCCTGATCATGGACTTATCTGGTGACTCATCATGCACTGATCACGTGGCTATCATGCACTGATCACCTGGCTGATCATACACTGATCTCGATACTGATCATGCACTGGTCACCTGGCTATCATGCACTGATCACCTGGCTGATCATACACTGATCACTTGACTGTGCATGTACTAATCACATGGCTGATCATGCACTGCTCATGTTACTGTAGATGAACTAATCACGTGGCTGGTCATACAGTGATCACGTGACTGTGCATGCACTAGTCACGTGATTTCACATGCACTGATCACGTCAAAGCAGGCAATGATCAGGTGGCTATCATGCACTGAACAAGTGGCTGATCATACACTGATCACTTGACTGCATATGCACTGATCCTGTGGCTGATCATACAGTGATCACGTGGCTGATCATGCACTGAATACATGGATGATCATGCGCTGATCACGGAGCTATCATGCCCTGATCACATGGCTATCATGCAATTATCCCATGGCTCATCATGCACTGATCACGTGACTGATCATGCAGTGGTCACATGACTATCATGCACTGATCCCGTGGCTGATCATGCACTGATCTCGAGACTGATCATGCACTGAACACGTGGCTATCATGCTCTGATCACCTGGCTGATCATACACTGATCACGTGTCTGTGCATGTACTAATCACATGGCTAATTATGCACTGCTCATGTGACTGTAGATGAACTAATCACGTGGCTGATCATACAGTGATCACGTGACTGTGCATGCACTAGTCACGTGATTTCACATGCACTGATCACGTCAATGCAGGCAATGATCAGGTGGCTATCATGCACTGAACAAGTGGCTGATCATACACTGATCACTTGACTGCATATGCACTGATCATGTGGCTGATCATACAGTGATCACGTGGCTGATCATGCACTGAATACGTGGCTGATCATGCGCTGATCACGGAGCTATCATGCACTGATCACATGGCTATCATGCAATTATCCCATGGCTCATCATGCACTGATCACGTGACTGATCATGCAGTGGTCACGTGGCTATCAAGCACTGATTACGTGGCTGATCATACACTGATCACGTTTCTGATCATGCACTGATCACCTGCCTGATCATGCACTGATCACGTGGCTGATCATGCACTGTTTTCGTGGCTATCATGCACTGATCACGTGGCTGATCATGCATTGATCACGTGACTGATTATGCACTGATTGCTTAGCTGTCATGCAGTGATCTCATGAGTTAGCATGCCCTGATCACTTGACTGATCATGCAGTTACCACGAAGCTGAGCATACACTGATAAGGAGACTGTGCATGCACTGATCACCTGCCTGATCATGCCCTGATAACCTGGCTGTCATTACTGAACACGTGAATGATCATGCACCCTTCAGGTGCCTGATCATGCACTGATCTCGTGGCTGATCATGCACTGATCACGAAGCTGATGATACACTGTTCACGTGACTGATCATGCAGTGAACACGTGCCTGATCATGGACTTATCTTGTGACTCATCATGCACTGATCACGTGGCTATCATGCACTGATCACCTGGCTGATCATACACTGATCTCGTGACTGATCAAGCACTGATCACGTGACTGATCATGCACTGATCACGTGCCTGATCATGCGCTGATTTCGATACTGATCATGCACTGGTCACCTGGCTATCATGCACTGATCACCTGGCTGATCATACACTGATCACGTGACTGTGCATGTACTAATCACATGGCTGATCATGCACTGCTCATGTGACTGTAGATGAACTAATCACGTGGCTGGTCATACAGTGATCACGTGACTGTGCATGCACTAGTCACGTGATTTCACATGCACTGATCACGTCAAAGCAGGCAATGATCAGGTGGCTATCATGCACTGAACAAGTGGCTGATCATACACTGATCACTTGACTGCATATGCACTGATCCTGTGGCTGATCATACAGTGATCACGTGGCTGATCATGCACTGAATACATGGCTGATCATGCGCTGATCACGGAGCTATCATGCACTGATCACATGGCTATCATGCAATTATCCCATGGCTCATCATGCACTGATCACGTGACTGATCAGGCAGTGGTCACATGACTATCATGCACTGATCCCGTGGCTGATCATGCACTGATCTCGAGACTGATCATGCACTGAACACGTGACTGATCATGCAGTGGTCAGGTGGCTATCAAGCACTGATCACGTGGCTGATCATGCACTGATCACGAAGCTGATGATACACTGTTTACGTGACTGATCATGCAGTGAACACGTGGCTGATCATGCACTGATCTCGTGGCTGATCATGCACCGATCACGAAGCTGATGATACACTGTTCACGTGACTGATCATGCAGTGGTCATGTGGCTGTCAAGCACTGATCACGTGGCTGATCATACACTGATCACGTGACTGATCATGCACTGATCACCTGTCTGATCATGCTCTGATCACGGGGCTGATCATGCACTGATCTCGATACTGATCATGCACTGGTCACCTGGCTATCATGCACTGATCACCTGGCTGATCATACACTGATCTCGTGACTGATCATGCAGTGATCACATGACTGATCATGCACTTACCACGAAGCTGAGCATACACTGATAAGGAGACTGTGCATGAACTGATCACGTGGCTGATCATGCCCTGATAACCTGGCTGTCATACACTGAACACGTGAATGATCATGCACCCTTCACGTGCCTATTCATGCACTGATCTCGTGGCTGATCATGCACTGATCATGAAGCTGATGATACACTGTTCACGTGACTGATCATGCAGTGAACACGTGCCTGATCATGCACTGATCACTTGGCTGATCATACACTGAGCACGTGGCTGATCTTGTACTAATCTCGTGGCTGATCATACACTGATCACAATACTGATCATGCAGTGAACACGTGCCTGATCATGGACTTATCTTGTGACTCATCATGCACTGATCTCGTGACTGATCATGCACTGATCCCATGGCTGATCATGCACTGATCTCGAGACTGATCATGCACTGGTCACCTGGCTATCATGCATTGATCACCTGGCTGATCATACACTGATCTCGTGACTGATCATGCACTGATCACGTGACTGATCATGCACTTACCACGAAGCTGAGCATACACTGATAAGGAGACTGTGCATGCACTGATCACCTGCCTGATCATGCCCTGATAACCTGGCTGTCATACACTGAACACGTGAATGATCATTCATCCTTCACGTGCCTGATCATGCACTGATCTCGTGGCTGATCATGCACTGATCACGAAGCTGATGATACACTGTTCACGTGACTGATCATGCAGTGAACACGTGCCTGATCATGCACTGATCACTTGGCTGATCATACACTGAGCACGTGGCTGATCTTGTACTAATCTCGTGACTGAGCATTCACTGATCACATGACTATCATGCACTGATCACATGGCTATCATGCAATTATCCCATGGCTCATCATGCACTGATCACGTGACTGATCATGCAGTGGTCAGGTGGCTATCAAGCACTGATCACGTGGCTGATCATGCACTGATCACGAAGCTGATGATACACTGTTTACGTGACTGATCATGCAGTGAACACGTGGCTGATCATGCACTGATCTCGTGGCTGATCATACACTGATCACGAAGGTGATGATACACTGTTCACGTGACTGATCATGCAGTGGTCATGTGGCTGTCAAGCACTGATCACGTGGCTGATCATGCACTGATCCCATGGCTGATCATGCACTGATCTCGAGACTGATCATGCACTGGTCACGTGGCTGATCATGCACTGATCTCGATACTGATCATGCACTGGTCACCTGGCTATCATGCACTGATCACCTGGCTGATCATACACTGATCTCGTGACTGATCATGCAGTGATGACGTGACTGATCATGCACTTACCACGAAGCTGAGCATACACTTATAAGGAGACTGTGCATGCACTGATCACGTGGCTGATCATGCCCTGATAACCTGGCTGTCATACACTGAACACGTGAATGATCATGCACCCTTCACGTGCCTGATCATGCACTGATCTCGTGGCTGATCATGCACTGATCACGAAGCTGATGATACACTGTTCACGTGACTGATCATGCAGTGAACACGTGCCTGATCATGCACTGATCACTTGGCTGATCATACACTGAGCACGTGGCTGATCTTGTACTAATCTCGTGACTGAGCACTCACTGATCACATGACTATCATGCACTGATCACATGGCTATCATGCAATTATCCCATGGCTCATCATGCACTGATCACGTGACTGATCATGCAGTGGTCACGTGGCTATCAAGCACTGATCACGTGGCTGATCATACACTGATCACGTGACTGATCATGCACTGATCACCTGCCTGATCATGCACTGATCACGTGGCTGATCATGCACTGATCTCGATACTGATCATGCACTGGTCACCTGGCTAT
The DNA here is from genome assembly GCF_032452875.1 of Bos javanicus. NCBI lineage: Eukaryota > Metazoa > Chordata > Mammalia > Artiodactyla > Bovidae > Bos > Bos javanicus. Next base: position 213,783 of record NW_026893889.1, read on the forward strand.
CATGCACTGATCACCTGGCTGATCATACACTGATCTCGTGACTGATCATGCAGTGATCACGTGACTGATCATGCACTTACCACGAAGCTGAGCATACACTGATAAGGAGACTGTGCATGCACTGATCACCTGCGTGATCATGCTCTGATAACCTGGCTGTCATACACTGAACACGTGAATGATCTTGCACCCTTCACGTGCCTGATCATACACTGATCTCGTGGCTGATCATGCACTGATCACGAAGCTGATGATACACTGTTCACGTGACTGATCATGCAGTGAACACGTGCCTGATCATGCACTGATCTCGTGGCTGATCATGCACTGATCACGAAGCTGATGATACACTGTTCACGTGACTGATCATGCAGTGGTCATGTGGCTGTTAAGCACTGATCACGTGGCTGATCATGCACTGATCCCATGGCTGATCATGCACTGATCTCGAGACTGATCATGCACTGGTCACGTGGCTGATCATGCACTGATCTCGATACTGATCATGCACTGGTCACCTGGCTATCATGCACTGATCACCTGGCTGATCATACACTGATCTCGTGACTGATCATGCACTGATCACGTGACTGATCATGCACTTACCACGAAGCTGAGCATACACTGATAAGGAGACTGTGCATGCACTGATCACCTGCCTGATCATGCCCTGATAACCTGGCTGTCATACACTGAACACGTGAATGATCATGCACCCTTCACGTGCCTGATCATGCACTGATCTCGTGGCTGATCATGCACTGATCACGAAGCTGATGATACACTGTTCACGTGACTGATCATGCAGTGAACACGTGCCTGATCATGCACTGATCACTTGGCTGATGATACACTGAGCACGTGGCTGATCTTGTACTAATCTCGTGACTGAGTATTCACTGATCACATGACTATCATGCACTGATCACATGGCTATCATGCAATTATCCCATGGCTCATCATGCACTGATCACGTGACTGATCATGCAGTGGTCAGGTGGCTATCAAGCACTGATCACGTGGCTGATCATGCACTGATCACGAAGCTGATGATACACTGTTTACGTGACTGATCATGCAGTGAACACGTGCCTGATCATGCACTGATCACTTGGCTGATCATACACTGAGCACGTGGCTGATCTTGTACTAATCTCGTGACTGAGCATTCACTGATCACATGACTATCATGCAGTGAACACGTGCCTGATCATGGACTTATCTGGTGACTCATCATGCACTGATCACGTGGCTATCATGCACTGATCACCTGGCTGATCATACACTGATCTCGATACTGATCATGCACTGGTCACCTGGCTATCATGCACTGATCACCTGGCTGATCATACACTGATCACTTGACTGTGCATGTACTAATCACATGGCTGATCATGCACTGCTCATGTTACTGTAGATGAACTAATCACGTGGCTGGTCATACAGTGATCACGTGACTGTGCATGCACTAGTCACGTGATTTCACATGCACTGATCACGTCAAAGCAGGCAATGATCAGGTGGCTATCATGCACTGAACAAGTGGCTGATCATACACTGATCACTTGACTGCATATGCACTGATCCTGTGGCTGATCATACAGTGATCACGTGGCTGATCATGCACTGAATACATGGATGATCATGCGCTGATCACGGAGCTATCATGCCCTGATCACATGGCTATCATGCAATTATCCCATGGCTCATCATGCACTGATCACGTGACTGATCATGCAGTGGTCACATGACTATCATGCACTGATCCCGTGGCTGATCATGCACTGATCTCGAGACTGATCATGCACTGAACACGTGGCTATCATGCTCTGATCACCTGGCTGATCATACACTGATCACGTGTCTGTGCATGTACTAATCACATGGCTAATTATGCACTGCTCATGTGACTGTAGATGAACTAATCACGTGGCTGATCATACAGTGATCACGTGACTGTGCATGCACTAGTCACGTGATTTCACATGCACTGATCACGTCAATGCAGGCAATGATCAGGTGGCTATCATGCACTGAACAAGTGGCTGATCATACACTGATCACTTGACTGCATATGCACTGATCATGTGGCTGATCATACAGTGATCACGTGGCTGATCATGCACTGAATACGTGGCTGATCATGCGCTGATCACGGAGCTATCATGCACTGATCACATGGCTATCATGCAATTATCCCATGGCTCATCATGCACTGATCACGTGACTGATCATGCAGTGGTCACGTGGCTATCAAGCACTGATTACGTGGCTGATCATACACTGATCACGTTTCTGATCATGCACTGATCACCTGCCTGATCATGCACTGATCACGTGGCTGATCATGCACTGTTTTCGTGGCTATCATGCACTGATCACGTGGCTGATCATGCATTGATCACGTGACTGATTATGCACTGATTGTAGCTGTCATGCAGTGATCTCATGAGTTAGCATGCCCTGATCACTTGACTGATCATGCAGTTACCACGAAGCTGAGCATACACTGATAAGGAGACTGTGCATGCACTGATCACCTGCCTGATCATGCCCTGATAACCTGGCTGTCATTACTGAACACGTGAATGATCATGCACCCTTCAGGTGCCTGATCATGCACTGATCTCGTGGCTGATCATGCACTGATCACGAAGCTGATGATACACTGTTCACGTGACTGATCATGCAGTGAACACGTGCCTGATCATGGACTTATCTTGTGACTCATCATGCACTGATCACGTGGCTATCATGCACTGATCACCTGGCTGATCATACACTGATCTCGTGACTGATCAAGCACTGATCACGTGACTGATCATGCACTGATCACGTGCCTGATCATGCGCTTCGTCGATACTGATCATGCACTGGTCACCTGGCTATCATGCACTGATCACCTGGCTGATCATACACTGATCACGTGACTGTGCATGTACTAATCACATGGCTGATCATGCACTGCTCATGTGACTGTAGATGAACTAATCACGTGGCTGGTCATACAGTGATCACGTGACTGTGCATGCACTAGTCACGTGATTTCACATGCACTGATCACGTCAAAGCAGGCAATGATCAGGTGGCTATCATGCACTGAACAAGTGGCTGATCATACACTGATCACTTGACTGCATATGCACTGATCCTGTGGCTGATCATACAGTGATCACGTGGCTGATCATGCACTGAATACATGGCTGATCATGCGCTGATCACGGAGCTATCATGCACTGATCACATGGCTATCATGCAATTATCCCATGGCTCATCATGCACTGATCACGTGACTGATCAGGCAGTGGTCACATGACTATCATGCACTGATCCCGTGGCTGATCATGCACTGATCTCGAGACTGATCATGCACTGAACACGTGACTGATCATGCAGTGGTCAGGTGGCTATCAAGCACTGATCACGTGGCTGATCATGCACTGATCACGAAGCTGATGATACACTGTTTACGTGACTGATCATGCAGTGAACACGTGGCTGATCATGCACTGATCTCGTGGCTGATCATGCACCGATCACGAAGCTGATGATACACTGTTCACGTGACTGATCATGCAGTGGTCATGTGGCTGTCAAGCACTGATCACGTGGCTGATCATACACTGATCACGTGACTGATCATGCACTGATCACGTGGCTGATCATGCACTGATCACGTGACTGATCATGCACTGATCTCGATACTGATCATGCACTGGTCACCTGGCTATCATGCACTGATCACCTGGCTGATCATACACTGATCTCGTGACTGATCATGCAGTGATCACATGACTGATCATGCACTTACCACGAAGCTGAGCATACACTGATAAGGAGACTGTGCATGAACTGATCACGTGGCTGATCATGCCCTGATAACCTGGCTGTCATACACTGAACACGTGAATGATCATGCACCCTTCACGTGCCTATTCATGCACTGATCTCGTGGCTGATCATGCACTGATCATGAAGCTGATGATACACTGTTCACGTGACTGATCATGCAGTGAACACGTGCCTGATCATGCACTGATCACTTGGCTGATCATACACTGAGCACGTGGCTGATCTTGTACTAATCTCGTGGCTGATCATACACTGATCACAATACTGATCATGCAGTGAACACGTGCCTGATCATGGACTTATCTTGTGACTCATCATGCACTGATCTCGTGACTGATCATGCACTGATCCCATGGCTGATCATGCACTGATCTCGAGACTGATCATGCACTGGTCACCTGGCTATCATGCATTGATCACCTGGCTGATCATACACTGATCTCGTGACTGATCATGCACTGATCACGTGACTGATCATGCACTTACCACGAAGCTGAGCATACACTGATAAGGAGACTGTGCATGCACTGATCACCTGCCTGATCATGCCCTGATAACCTGGCTGTCATACACTGAACACGTGAATGATCATTCATCCTTCACGTGCCTGATCATGCACTGATCTCGTGGCTGATCATGCACTGATCACGAAGCTGATGATACACTGTTCACGTGACTGATCATGCAGTGAACACGTGCCTGATCATGCACTGATCACTTGGCTGATCATACACTGAGCACGTGGCTGATCTTGTACTAATCTCGTGACTGAGCATTCACTGATCACATGACTATCATGCACTGATCACATGGCTATCATGCAATTATCCCATGGCTCATCATGCACTGATCACGTGACTGATCATGCAGTGGTCAGGTGGCTATCAAGCACTGATCACGTGGCTGATCATGCACTGATCACGAAGCTGATGATACACTGTTTACGTGACTGATCATGCAGTGAACACGTGGCTGATCATGCACTGATCTCGTGGCTGATCATACACTGATCACGAAGGTGATGATACACTGTTCACGTGACTGATCATGCAGTGGTCATGTGGCTGTCAAGCACTGATCACGTGGCTGATCATGCACTGATCCCATGGCTGATCATGCACTGATCTCGAGACTGATCATGCACTGGTCACGTGGCTGATCATGCACTGATCTCGATACTGATCATGCACTGGTCACCTGGCTATCATGCACTGATCACCTGGCTGATCATACACTGATCTCGTGACTGATCATGCAGTGATGACGTGACTGATCATGCACTTACCACGAAGCTGAGCATACACTTATAAGGAGACTGTGCATGCACTGATCACGTGGCTGATCATGCCCTGATAACCTGGCTGTCATACACTGAACACGTGAATGATCATGCACCCTTCACGTGCCTGATCATGCACTGATCTCGTGGCTGATCATGCACTGATCACGAAGCTGATGATACACTGTTCACGTGACTGATCATGCAGTGAACACGTGCCTGATCATGCACTGATCACTTGGCTGATCATACACTGAGCACGTGGCTGATCTTGTACTAATCTCGTGACTGAGCACTCACTGATCACATGACTATCATGCACTGATCACATGGCTATCATGCAATTATCCCATGGCTCATCATGCACTGATCACGTGACTGATCATGCAGTGGTCACGTGGCTATCAAGCACTGATCACGTGGCTGATCATACACTGATCACGTGACTGATCATGCACTGATCACCTGCCTGATCATGCACTGATCACGTGGCTGATCATGCACTGATCTCGATACTGATCATGCACTGGTCACCTGGCTATCATGCACTGATCACCTGGCTGATCATACACTGATCTCGTGACTGATCATGCAGTGATCACGTGACTGATCATGCACTTACCACGAAGCTGAGCATACACTGATAAGGAGACTGTGCATGCACTGATCACCTGCGTGATCATGCTCTGATAACCTGGCTGTCATACACTGAACACGTGAATGATCTTGCACCCTTCACGTGCCTGATCATACACTGATCTCGTGGCTGATCATGCACTGATCACGAAGCTGATGATACACTGTTCACGTGACTGATCATGCAGTGAACACGTGCCTGATCATGCACTGATCTCGTGGCTGATCATGCACTGATCACGAAGCTGATGATACACTGTTCACGTGACTGATCATGCAGTGGTCATGTGGCTGTTAAGCACTGATCACGTGGCTGATCATGCACTGATCCCATGGCTGATCATGCACTGATCTCGAGACTGATCATGCACTGGTCACGTGGCTGATCATGCACTGATCTCGATACTGATCATGCACTGGTCACCTGGCTATCATGCACTGATCACCTGGCTGATCATACACTGATCTCGTGACTGATCATGCACTGATCACGTGACTGATCATGCACTTACCACGAAGCTGAGCATACACTGATAAGGAGACTGTGCATGCACTGATCACCTGCCTGATCATGCCCTGATAACCTGGCTGTCATACACTGAACACGTGAATGATCATGCACCCTTCACGTGCCTGATCATGCACTGATCTCGTGGCTGATCATGCACTGATCACGAAGCTGATGATACACTGTTCACGTGACTGATCATGCAGTGAACACGTGCCTGATCATGCACTGATCACTTGGCTGATGATACACTGAGCACGTGGCTGATCTTGTACTAATCTCGTGACTGAGTATTCACTGATCACATGACTATCATGCACTGATCACATGGCTATCATGCAATTATCCCATGGCTCATCATGCACTGATCACGTGACTGATCATGCAGTGGTCAGGTGGCTATCAAGCACTGATCACGTGGCTGATCATGCACTGATCACGAAGCTGATGATACACTGTTTACGTGACTGATCATGCAGTGAACACGTGCCTGATCATGCACTGATCACTTGGCTGATCATACACTGAGCACGTGGCTGATCTTGTACTAATCTCGTGACTGAGCATTCACTGATCACATGACTATCATGCAGTGAACACGTGCCTGATCATGGACTTATCTGGTGACTCATCATGCACTGATCACGTGGCTATCATGCACTGATCACCTGGCTGATCATACACTGATCTCGATACTGATCATGCACTGGTCACCTGGCTATCATGCACTGATCACCTGGCTGATCATACACTGATCACGTGACTGTGCATGTACTAATCACATGGCTGATCATGCACTGCTCATGTTACTGTAGATGAACTAATCACGTGGCTGGTCATACAGTGATCACATGACTGTGCATGCACTAGTCACGTGATTTCACATGCACTGATCACGTCAAAGCAGGCAATGATCAGGTGGCTATCATGCACTGAACAAGTGGCTGATCATACACTGATCACTTGACTGCATATGCACTGATCCTGTGGCTGATCATACAGTGATCACGTGGCTGATCATGCACTGAATACATGGATGATCATGCGCTGATCACGGAGCTATCATGCCCTGATCACATGGCTATCATGCAATTATCCCATGGCTCATCATGCACTGATCACGTGACTGATCATGCAGTGGTCACATGACTATCATGCACTGATCCCGTGGCTGATCATGCACTGATCTCGAGACTGATCATGCACTGAACACGTGGCTATCATGCTCTGATCACCTGGCTGATCATACACTGATCACGTGTCTGTGCATGTACTAATCACATGGCTAATTATGCACTGCTCATGTGACTGTAGATGAACTAATCACGTGGCTGATCATACAGTGATCACGTGACTGTGCATGCACTAGTCACGTGATTTCACATGCACTGATCACGTCAATGCAGGCAATGATCAGGTGGCTATCATGCACTGAACAAGTGGCTGATCATACACTGATCACTTGACTGCATATGCACTGATCATGTGGCTGATCATACAGTGATCACGTGGCTGATCATGCACTGAATACGTGGCTGATCATGCGCTGATCACGGAGCTATCATGCACTGATCACATGGCTATCATGCAATTATCCCATGGCTCATCATGCACTGATCACGTGACTGATCATGCAGTGGTCACGTGGCTATCAAGCACTGATTACGTGGCTGATCATACACTGATCACGTTTCTGATCATGCACTGATCACCTGCCTGATCATGCACTGATCACGTGGCTGATCATGCACTGTTTTCGTGGCTATCATGCACTGATCACGTGGCTGATCATGCATTGATCACGTGACTGATTATGCACTGATTGCTTAGCTGTCATGCAGTGATCTCATGAGTTAGCATGCCCTGATCACTTGACTGATCATGCAGTTACCACGAAGCTGAGCATACACTGATAAGGAGACTGTGCATGCACTGATCACCTGCCTGATCATGCCCTGATAACCTGGCTGTCATTACTGAACACGTGAATGATCATGCACCCTTCAGGTGCCTGATCATGCACTGATCTCGTGGCTGATCATGCACTGATCACGAAGCTGATGATACACTGTTCACGTGACTGATCATGCAGTGAACACGTGCCTGATCATGCACTGATCACTTGGCTGATCATACACTGAGCACGTGGCTGATCTTGTACTAATCTCGTGACTGAGCATTCACTGATCACATGACTATCATGCACTGATCACATGGCTATCATGCAATTATCCCATGGCTCATCATGCACTGATCACGTGACTGATCATGCAGTGGTCAGGTGGCTATCAAGCACTGATCACGTGGCTGATCATGCACTGATCACGAAGCTGATGATACACTGTTTACGTGACTGATCATGCAGTGAACACGTGGCTGATCATGCACTGATCTCGTGGCTGATCATGCACTGATCACGAAGGTGATGATACACTGTTCACGTGACTGATCATGCAGTGGTCATGTGGCTGTCAAGCACTGATCACGTGGCTGATCATGCACTGATCCCATGGCTGATCATGCACTGATCTCGAGACTGATCATGCACTGGTCACGTGGCTGATCATGCACTGATCTCGATACTGATCATGCACTGGTCACCTGGCTATCATGCACTGATCACCTGGCTGATCATACACTGATCTCGTGACTGATCATGCACTGATCACGTGACTGATCATGCACTTACCACGAAGCTGAGCATACACTGATAAGGAGACTGTGCATGCACTGATCACCTGCCTGATCATGCCCTGATAACCTAGCTGTCATACACTGAACACGTGAATGATCATGCACCCTTCAGGTGCCTGATCATGCACTGATCTCGTGGCTGATCATGCACTGATCACGAAGCTGATGATACACTGTTCACGTGACTGATCATGCAGTGAACATGTGCCTGATCATGCACTGATCACTTGGCTGATCATACACTGAGCACGTGGCTGATCTTGTACTAATCTCGTGACTGAGCATTCACTGATCACATGACTATCATGCACTGATCACATGGCTATCATGCAATTATCCCATGGCTCATCTTGCACTGATCACGTGACTGATCATGCAGTGGTCACGTGGCTATCAAGCACTGATCACGTGGCTGATCATACACTGATCACGTGACTGATCATGCACTGATCACCTGCCTGATCATGCACTGATCACGTGGCTGATCATGCACTGATCTCGATACTGATCATGCACTGGTCACCTGGCTATCATGCACTGATCACCTGGCTGATCATACACTGATCTCGTGACTGATCATGCAGTGATCACGTGACTGATCATGCACTTACCACGAAGCTGAGCATACACTGATAAGGAGACTGTGCATGCACTGATCACGTGGCTGATCATGCCCTGATAACCTGGCTGTCATACACTGAACACGTGAATGATCTTGCACCCTTCACGTGCCTGATCATACACTGATCTCGTGGCTGATCATGCACTGATCACGAAGCTGATGATACACTGTTCACGTGACTGATCATGCAGTGAACACGTGCCTGATCATGCACTGATCACTTGGCTGATGATACACTGAGCACGTGGCTGATCTTGTACTAATCTCGTGACTGAGCATTCACTGATCACATGACTATCATGCAGTGAACACGTGCCTGATCATGGACTTATCTTGTGACTCATCATGCACTGATCACGTGGCTATCATGCACTGATCACCTGGCTGATCATACACTGATCTCGTGACTGATCATGCACTGATCACGTGACTGATCATGCACTGATCACGTGCCTGATCATGCGCTGATCTCGATACTGATCATGCACTGGTCACCTGGCTATCATGCACTGATCACCTGGCTGATCATACACTGATCTCGTGACTGTGCATGTACTAATCACATGGCTGATCATGCACTGCTCATGTGACTGTAGATGAACTAATCACGTGGCTGGTCATACAGTGATCACGTGACTGTGCATGCACTAGTCACGTGATTTCACATGCACTGATCACGTCAAAGCAGGCAATGATCAGGTGGCTATCATGCACTGAACAAGTGGCTGATCATACACTGATCACTTGACTGCATATGCACTGATCCCGTGGCTGATCATGCACTGATCTCGAGACTGATCATGCACTGAACACGTGACTGATCATGCAGTGGTCAGGTGGCTATCAAGCACTGATCACGTGGCTGATCATGCACCGATCACGAAGCTGATGATACACTGTTCACGTGACTGATCATGCAGTGGTCATGTGGCTGTCAAGCACTGATCACGTGGCTGATCATACACTGATCACGTGACTGATCATGCACTGATCACGTGCCTGATCATGCACTGATCATGGGGCTGATCATGCACTGATCTCGATACTGATCATGCACTGGTCACCAGGCTATCATGCACTGATCACCTCGCTGATCATACACTGATCTCGTGACTGATCATGCACTGATCACGTGAATGATCATGCACCCTTCACGTGCCTGATCATGCACTGATCTCGTGGCTAATCATGCACTGATCACGAAGCTGATGATACACTGTTCACGTGACTGATCATGCAGTGAACACGTGCCTGATCATGCACTGATCACTTGGCTGATCATACACTGAGCACGTGGCTGATCTTGTACTAATCTCGCGACTGAGCATTCACTGATCACATGACTATCATGCACTGATCACATGGCTATCATGCAATTATCCCATGGCTCATCATGCACTGATCACGTGACTGATCATGCAGTGGTCACGTGGCTATCAAGCACTGATCACGTGGCTGATCATGCACTGATCACGAAGCTGATGATACACTGTTTACGTGATTGATCATGCAGTGAACACATGGCATATCATGCACTGATCTCGTGGCTGATCATGCACTGATCACGAAGCTGATGATACACTGTTCACGTGACTGATCATGCAGTGAACACGTGGCTGATCATGCACTGATCACTTGGCTGATTATACACTGAGCACATGGCTGATCTTGTACTAATCTCGTGACTGAGCATTCACTGATCACATGGCTATCATGCAATTATCCCATGGCTCATCATGCACTGATCACGTGACTGATCATACAGTGGTCACGTGGCTATCAAGCACTGATCACGTGGCTGATCATGCAATGATCACGAAGCTGATGATACACTGTTCACGTGACTGATCATGCAGTGGTCACGTGGCGATCATGCACTGCCTCGTGGCTGATCATGCACTGATCACGAAGCTGATGATACACTGTTCACGAGACTGATCATACACTGAACACGTGAATGATCATGCACCCTTCACGCGCCTGATCATGCACTGATCTCGTGGCTGATCATGCACTGATCACGAAGCTGATGATACACTGTTCACGTGACTGATCATGCAGTGAACACGTGGCTGATCATGCACTGATCTCGTGGCTCATCATGAACTGATCACCTGGCTGATCTTATACTGATCACTTTACTGCATATGCACTGATCATGTGGCTGATCATACAGTGATCAAGTGGCTGATCATGCCCTGATAACCTGGCTGTCATACACTGAATACGTGAATGATCATGCACCATTCACGTGCCTGATCATGCACTGATCTCGTGGCTGATCATGCACTGATCACGAAGCTGATGATACACTGTTCATGTGACTGATCATGCAGTGAACACGTGGCTGATCATGCACTGATCACTTGGCTGATCATACACTAAGCACGTGGCTGATCTTGTACTAATCTCGTGACTGAGCATTCACTGATCACATGACTATCATGCACTGATCATATGGCTATCATGCAATTATCCCATGGCTCATCATGCACTGATCACGTGACTGATCATACAGTGATCACGTGACTGTGCATGCACTAGTCACGTGATTTCACATGCACTGATCACGTCAATGCAGGCAATGATCAGGTGGCTTTCATGCACTGAACAAGTGGCTGATCATACACTGATCACTTGACTGCATATGCACTGATCATGTGGCTGATCATACAGTGATCACGTGGCTTATCATGCACTGAATACGTGGCTGATCATGCGCTGATCATGGAGCTATCATGCACTGATCTCGTGGCTATCATGCAATTATCCCATGGCTCATCATGCACTGATCACGTGACTGATCATGCAGTGGTCACGTGGCTATCAAGCACTGATCACGTGGCTGATCATACATTGATCACGTGACTGATCATGCACTGATCACCTGCCTGATCATGCACTGATCACGTGGCTGATCATGCACTGATCTCGATACTGATCATGCACTGGTCACCTGGCTATCATGCACTGATCACCTGGCTGATCATACACTGATCACGTGACTGATCATACACTGAGCACGTGGCTGATCTTGTCCTAATCTCGTGACTGAGCATTCACTGATCACATGACTATCATGCACTGATCACATGGCTATCATGCAATTATCCCATGACTCATCATGCACTGATCTCGTGATTGGTCATTCAGTGGTCACGTGGCTATCAAGCACTGATCACATGGCTGATAATACACTGATCTCGATACTGATCATGCACTGGTCACCTGGCTATCATGCACTGATCACCTGGCTGATCATACACTGATCTCGTGACTAATCATGCAGTGATCACGTGACTGATCATGCACTTACCACGAAGCTGAGCATACACTGATAAGAAGACTGTGCATGAACTGATCACGTGGCTGATCATGCCCTGATAACCTGGCTGTCATACACTGAACACGTGAATGATCTTGCACCCTTCACGTGCCTGATCATACACTGATCTCGTGGCTGATCATGCACTGATCACGAAGCTGATGGTACACTGTTCACGTGACTGATCATGCAGTGAACACGTGGCTGATCATGCACTGATCACTTGGCTGATCATACACTGAGCACGTGGCTGATCTTGTACTAATCTCGTGACTGAGCATTCACTGATCACATGACTATCATGCAGTGAACACGTGCCTGATCATGGACTTATCTTGTGACTCATCATGCACTGATCACGTGGCTATCATGCACTGATCACCTGGCTGATCATACACTGATCTCGTGACTGATCATGCACTGATCACGTGACTGATCATGCACTTACCACGAAGCTGAGCATACACTGATAAGGAGACTGTGCATGCACTGATCACCTGCGTGATCATGCCCTGATAACCTCGCTGTCATACACTGAACACGTGAATGATCATGCACCCTTCACGTGCCTGATCATGCACTGATCTCGTGGCTGATCATGCACTGATCAGGAAGCTGATGATACACTGTTCACGTGACTGATCATGCAGTGAACACGTGCCTGATCATGCACTGATCACTTGGCTGATCTTACACTGAGCACGTGGCTGATCTTGTACTAATCTCGTGACTGAGCATTCACTGATCACATGACTATCATGCACTGATCACATGGCTATCATGCAATTATCCCATGGCTCATCAAGCACTGATCACGTGACTGATCATGCAGTGGTCATGTGGCTATCAAGCACTGATCACGTGGCTGATCATACACTGATCACGTGACTGATCATGCACTGATCACCTGCTGATCATGCACTGATCAGGTGGCTGATCATGCACTGATCTCGATACTGATCATGCACTGGTCACCTGGCTATCATGCACTGATCACCTGGCTGATCATACACTGATCTCGTGACTGATCATGCAGTGATCACGTGACTGATCATGCACTTACCACGAAGCTGAGCATACACTGATAAGGAGACTGTGCATGAACTGATCACGTGGCTGATCATGCCCTGATAACCTGGCTGTCATACACTGAACACGTGAATGATCATGCACCCTTCACGTGCCTGATCATGCACTGATCTCGTGGCTGATCATGCACTGATCACGAAGCTGATGATACACTGTTCACGTGACTGATCATGCAGTGAACATGTGCCTGATCATGCACTGATCACTTGGCTGATTATACACTGAGCACGTGGCTGATCTTGTACTAATCTCGTGGCTGATCATACACTGATCACAATACTGATCATGCAGTGAACACGTGCCTGATCATGGACTTATGTTGTGACTCATCATGCACTGATCTCGTGACTGATCATGCACTGATCCCATGGCTGATCATGCACTGATCTCGAGACTGATCATGAACTGGTCACGTGGCTGATCATGCACTGATCTCGATACTGATCATGCACTGGTCAACTGGCTATCATGCACTGATCACCTGGCTGATCATACACTGATCTCGTGACTGATCATCCACTGATCACGTGACTGATCATGCACTTACCATGAAGCTGAGCATACACTGATAAGGAGACTGTGCATGCACTGATCACCTGCTTGATCATGCCCTGATAACCTGGCTGTCATACACTGAACACGTGAATGATCATGCACCCTTCACGTGCCTGATCATGCACTGATCTCGTGGCTGATCATGCACTGATCAGGAAGCTGATGATACACTGTTCACGTGACTGATCATGCAGTGAACACGTGGCTGATCATGCACTGATCACTTGGCTGATCATACACTGAGCACGTGGCTGATCTTGTACTAATCTCGTGACTGAGCATTCACTGATCACATGACTATCATGCACTGATCACATGGCTATCATGCAATTATCCCATGGCTCATCATGCACTGATCACGTGACTGATCATGCAGTGGTCACGTGGCTATCAAGCACTCATCACGTGGCTGATCATACACTGATCACGTGACTGATCATGCAGTGTACACGTGGCTGATCATGCACTGATCTCGTGGCTGATCATGCACTGATCTCGATACTGATCATGCACTGGTCACCTGGCTATCATGCACTGATCACCTGGCTGATCATACACTGATCTCGTGACTGATCATGCAGTGATCACGTGACTGATCATGCACTTACCACGAAGCTGAGCATACACTGATAAGGAGACTGTGCATGCACTGATCACGTGGCTGATCATGCCCTGATAACCTGGCTGTCATACACTGAACACGTGAATGATCTTGCACCCTTCACGTGCCTGATCATACACTGATCTCGTGGCTGATCATGCACTGATCACGAAGCTGATGATACACTGTTCACGTGACTGATCATGCAGTGAACACGTGCCTGATCATGCACTGATCACTTGGCTGATCATACACTGAGCACGTGGCTGATCTTGTACTAATCTCGTGACTGAGCATTCACTGATCACATGACTATCATGCAGTGAACACGTGCCTGATCATGGACTTATCTTGTGACTCATCATGCACTGATCACGTGGCTATCATGCACTGATCACCTGGCTGATCATACACTGATCTCGTGACTGATCATGCACTGATCACGTGACTGATCATGCACTTACCACGAAGCTGAGCATACCCTGATAAGGAGACTGTGCATGCACTGATCACCTGCCTGATCATGCCCTGATAACCTGGCTGTCATACACTGAACACGTGAATGATCATGCACCCTTCACGTGCCTGATCATGCACTGATCAGGAAGCTGATGATACACTGTTCACATGACTGATCATGCAGTGAACACGTGCCTGATCATGCACTGATCACTTGGCTGATCTTACACTGAGCACGTGGCTGATCTTGTACTAATCTCGTGACTGAGCATTCACTGATCACATGACTATCATGCACTGATCACATGGCTATCATGCAATTATCCCATGGCTCATCATGCACTGATCACGTGACTGATCATGCAGTGGTCACGTGGCTATCAAGCACTGATCACGTGGCTGATCATACACTGATCACGTGACTGATCATGCACTGATCACCTGCCTGATCATGCACTGATCACGTGGCTGATCATGCACTGATCTCGATACTGATCATGCACTGGTCACCTGGCTATCATGCACTGATCACCTGGCTGATCATACACTGATCTCGTGACTGATCATGCACTGATCACGTGACTGATCATGCACTTACCACGAAGCTGAGCATACACTGATAAGGAGACTGTGCATGAACTGATCATGTGGCTGATCATGCCCTGATAACCTGGCTGTCATACACTGAACACGTGAATGATCATGCACCCTTCATGTGCCTGATCATGCAGTGAACACGTGGCTGATCATGCACTGATCACTTGACTGATCATACACTGAGCACGTGGCTGATCTTGTACTAATCTCGTGGCTGATCATACACTGATCACAATACTGATCATGCAGTGAACACGTGCCTGATCATGGACTTATCTTGTGACTCATCATGCACTGATCTCGTGACTGATCATGCACTGATCCCATGGCTGATCATGCACTGATCTCGAGACTGATCATGCACTGGTCACGTGGCTATTATGCACTGATCACCTGGCTGATCATACAGTGATCACATGCCTGATCATGCACATATCACGTGACTGATCATTCACTGATTTCGTGACTGGTCATGCACTGATCACATGGCTGATCATGCACTGATCACGAAGCTGATCATACACTGATCACGTGACTGTGCATGCACTGATCACATTGCTGATCATACACTGATCACGTGACTGCACATGCACTGATAATGTGGATGATCATACACTGATCACTTCACTGATCACGCACTGATCAGGTGACTGATCATTCACTGATCACGTGGCTATCATGCACTGATCACGTGACTACACATGCCCTGATCACGTAATTGTAGGCAATGATCACGTGGCTATCATGCACTGATCACGTGGAGGATCATGCACTGCTCATGTGACTGAGCATGCACTTATCACTTAGCTATCATGCATTGATCACTTGGCTATCATGCACTGAACACATGGCTGATCATACACTGATCACGTGACTGCACATGCACTGAGCACGTGGCTTATCATACAGTGATCTCGTGACGGATCTTGCACCGATTACGTGGCTGACCATGCACTGATCACGTAGCTATCATGCACTGATCACATGACTATCATGCACTGATCCCATGGCTGATCATGCACTGATCTCCAGACTGATCATGCACTGAACACGTGGGTATCATGCACTGATCACCTGGCTGATCATACACTGATCGCGTGACTGATCATGCACTGATCACGAGCCTGATCATGGACTTATCACGTGACTCGTCATGCACTGATCTCGTGACTGATCATGCAATGATAACATGGCTGATCATGCACTGATCTCGTGACAGATCATGCAGTGATCAGATGGCTATCATGCACTGATCACGTGGCTGATCATACAATGAACACGTGCCTGATCATGCACTGATCTTGTGGCTGATCAAGCACTGATCACGAAGCTGATGATACATTGTTCACGTGACTGATCATGCAGTGAACACGTGCCTGATCATGCACTGATCACTTGGCTGATCATACACTGAGCACGTGGCTGATCTTGTACTAATCTCGTGACTGAGCATTCACTGATCACATGACTATCATGCACTGATCACATGGCTATCATGCAATTATCCCATGGCTCATCATGCACTGATCACGTGACTGATCATGCAGTGGTCACGTGGCTATCAAGCACTGATCACGTGGCTGATCATACACTGATCACGTGACTGATCATGCACTGATCACCTGCCTGATCATGCACTGATCAGGTGGCTGATCATGCACTGATCTCGATACTGATCATACACTGGTCACCTGGCTATCATGCACTGATCACCTGGCTGATCATACACTGATCTCGTGACTGATCATGCACTGATCACGTGACTGATCATGCACTTACCACGAAGCTGAGCATACACTGATAAGGAGACTGTGCATGAACTGATCATGTGGCTGATCATGCCCTGATAACCTGGCTGTCATACACTGAACATGTGAATGATCATGCACCCTTCACGTGCCTGATCATGCACTAATCTCGTGGCTAATTATGCACTGATCACGAAGCTGATGATACACTGTTCACGTGACTGATCATGCAGTGAACACGTGCCTGATCATGCACTTATCACTTGGCTGATCATGCACTGATCACGTGGCTATCATGCACTGATCACGTGTCTATCATGCACTGATCACGTGACTGCGCATGAACTGATCACGTACCTGTTCATGCACTGTTTTCGTGGCTATTATGCACTGATCACGTGCCTATCATGCACTGATCACGTGAGTGCCCATGCACTGATCATGTGACTATCATGCACTGATCACGTGGCTATCATTCACTGATCACGTGTCTATCATGCATTGAACACGTGGCTGATCATTCAATGATTACGTGACTGTGCATGCACTAATCACGTGATTTCACATGCACTGATCACATAAATGTAGGCAATGATCACGTGGCTATCATGCACTGATCATGTGGCTGATCATGCACTGATCACGTGACTTAGCATGCAGTGATCTCGTGTCTGAATGGTGCTGATCATGTGACTAATCAAGAACTGATCACGTGGCTATAATTCACTGATCACTTGTCGGCGCATGCCCTGATCATGTGGCTATCATGCACTGATCACGTAGCTAACATGCACTGATCACGTGGCTGATCGTACACTGATTACGTGGCTATCATCCACTGATCACGTGGCTTATTATGCACTGATCACGTGACTGATCATGCACTGATCACGTGGCTATCATGGACTGATCACGTGACTGCACATGCACTGTTCACGTGAATCATCATGCCCTGATCAGGTGGCTGTCATGCAATAATCACTTGCCTATCATGAACTGATCACGGGGCTGATCATACACTGATCACTTGACTGATCATGCACTGATTAGGTGGCTATCATGCTGTGATCACGTTGTTATCATGCACTGATCACGTGGCTGATCATACAATGATCACTTGACTGATCATGCACAGATCACGTGGCTATGATGCAGTGATGACGTGGCTGATCATGCACTGATCAGGTGGCTATCATGCACTGATCACGTGATTGATCATGCACTGATCAGGTGGCTATCATGCACTGGTCAGGTGGCTATCATGCACTGATCAGGTGGCTATCACGCACAGATCACGTGACTGATCATGCACTGATCACGTGACTGATCATGAACTGATCCTGTGACTGATCATGCACTGATAACGTGGCTACCATGCACTGATCAGGTGGCTACCATTCACTGATCACGTAGCTTTTCATGCACTGGTCACGTGACTGATCATGCACTGATCACCTGGTTACCATGCACAGATCACTTTGGTGCACATGCACGGATCACGTAACTGCTCATGCAGATGGGCAGGCAGGTATCATGCAGGTCAGCTGCCAATTATCAAGCAGATGAGCAGGCAGGAATCACACAGCTCAGCTGGCAATTTTCAAGCAGAGGAGCAGGCAGGAATCACGCAGCTCAACAGGCCCTCTTCACGTGACTGTGCAGGCACTGATCACGTGGCTATCATGCACTGATCACGTGACTGTGCATGCACTGATCACGTGGATGATCATGCACTGATCTCGTGGCTGATCATGCACTGATCAGGTGGCTATCATGCAATGTTCATGTGGCTAACATGCACTGATCACGTGGCTGATCATACTCTGATAACGTGATTGATCATGCACTTATCACGTGGCAATCATGCAATGATCACGTGGCTGGGCATGCACTGAACACGTGGATGATCATGCACTGATTTCTTGGCTGATCATGCACTAATCACGTGGCTGATCCTGCACTGACCACGTGACTGATCATGCACTGATCAGGTGGCTATCATGCACTGATCACGTGGCTGATTGTACACTGATCATGTGGCTGATCATGCACTGATAACGTGGGTGATCATGCACTTATCACGTGACTGATGATGCACTGATCACGTGGCTATCATACACTCATCAGGTGGCCATGATACCCTGATCACGTGGGTGATCATACACTGATCATGTGACTGATCATTTACTGATCACGTTGCTATCATGCACTTATCACGTGGCTGATCATACACTGATCACGTGACTGATTATACACAGATCACGTGATAAATCATGTACTGATCTCGTGGCTATCATGCACTGATCACGTGGCTGATCAACACTGATCATGTGGCTATCATTCATTGATCACTTGACTGTTCATGCATTGATCACATGGGTGATCATACAATGATGAGGTGACTGATCATGCACTGCTCATATGGCTGATCATGCATTGATAACGTGAGTGATCATGCACTGATCACATGACTGATGATGAACTGATTATGTGGTTATCATGCACTGATCAGGTTGCAATTATACCCTGATCACGTGGCTGCTAATACATTGATCACGTGACTGATCATGCACTGATCACGTGGCTATCATGCACTTTTCACGTGGCTGTTTATACATTGATCACGTGACTGATTATACACAGATCACGTGACAGATCATGCACTGATCACGTGGCTGATCCTACACTGATAACGTGGCAGATCATGCACAGAACACGTGACTTATCATGAACTGATCACTTGGCTATCATGCACTGATTACGTGTGTATAATGCAATGATCACCTGGCAGATCATACACTGATCACGTGACTGATCATACACTGATCACGTGACTGATCATACACTGATCAGGTGTCTATCATGCAATGATCACCTGGCAGTTCATACACAGCTGAGCCGCGAGACACCTGCCAGCTCATCTGCTTGATAATCGCCAGCTGATCCACTTCATTCATGCCTGCTCATCTGTCTGATATTCTCAAGCTGATCCACTTCATTCATGCCTGCTCATCTGTCTCATATTCCCCAGCTGAGCCGCGCGACACCTACCAGCTCATCTGCTTCATACTTGCCAGCTGAGCCGCGCGACACCTGCCTGCTCAACTGCTTGATGATCGCCAGCTGAACCATGCGACACCTGCCTGCTCATCTGCTTGATAATCCCCAGCTGAGCCGCGCGACACCTGCCTGCTCATCTGCCTGATACTTGCCAGCTGAGCCACGCGACACCTGCCTGCTCATCTGGCTGATAATCGCCAGCTGAGCCGCGCGACATCTGCCAGCTCATATGCCTGATACTCGCCAGATGAGCACGCGACACAGGCCTGCTCATCTGCCTGATACTCGCCAGATGAGCCACGCTACACCTGCCTGCTCCTCTGCCTGATACTCGCCAGCTGAGCCCCGCAAAACCTGCCAGCTCATATGCCTGATAATCGCCAGCTGAGCCACGCGACACCTGCCAGCTCATCTGCTTGATAATCGCGAGCTGAGCCCCGTGACACCTGCCTGCTCATCTGCGTGATAATCGCCAGCAGAGCCGCGCAACACCTGCCTGCTCATTTGCCTGATAATCGCCAGCTGGGCCCCACGACACCTGCCTGCTCATCTGCCTGATACTCGCCAGCTGAGCCCTGTGACACCTGCCTGCTCATCTGCGTGATAATCGCCAGCTGAGCCCCGCATCACCTGCCTGCTCGTCTGCGTGATACTCGCCAGCTGAGCCCCGGGACACCTGTCTGCTCATCTGCTTGACACTCGCCAGCTGAGCCGCGCGACACCTGCCTGCTCATCTGGCTGATACTCGCCAGCTGAGCCGCACGACACCTGCCTGCTCATCTGCCTGATACTCGCCAGCTGAGCCCCGCGACACCTGCCTGCTCATCTGCCTGATACTCGCCAGCTGAGCCGCGCGACACCTGCCTGCTCATCTGCCTGGTAATCGCCAGCTGAGCCCAGCGACACCTGCCTGTTCATCTGCTTGATAATCGCCAGCTGAGCCGCGTGACACATGCCTGCTCATCTGCTTGATAATCGACAGCTGAGCCGCGGGACACCTGCCTGCACATCTGCCTGATACTCGCCAGCTGAGCCGCGTGACACCTTCCTGCTCATCTGCATGATACTCGCCAGCTGAGCCGCGTGACACCTGCCTGCTCATCTGCCTGATACTCGCCAGCTGAGCCCCGCGACACCTGCCTGCTCATCTGCCTGATACTCGACAGCTGAGCCCCGCGACACCTGCCTGCTCATCTGCCTGATACTCGCCAGCTGAGCCGCGCGACACCTGCCTGCGCATCTGCCTGATACTCGCCAGCTGAGCCGCGCGACACGTGCCTGCTCATATGCTTGATACTCGCCAGCTGAGCCGCGCGACACGTGCCTTCTCATGTGCCTGATACTCGCCAGCTGAGCCACGCGACACCTGCCTGCTCATCTGCCTGATAATCGGCAGCTGAGCTGCACGACACCTGCCTTGTCATCTGCCTGATACTCGCCAGCTGAGCCGCGCGACACCTGCGTGCTCATCTGCCTGATAAACGCCAGCTGAGCCGCGCGCCACCTGCCAGCTCATCTGCTTCATAATCGCCAGCTGAGCCACGTGACACCTGCCTGCTCATCTGCTTGATAATCGCCAGCTGAGCCCCGCGACACCTGCCTGCTCATCTTCCTGATAATCGCCAGCTGAGCCGCGTGACACCTGCCTGCTCATCTGCCTGATACTCACCAGCTGATCCGCGCGACACCTGCCTGCTCATCTGCCTAATACTCGCCAGCTGAGCCGCGCAACACCTGCCTTCTCATGTGCCTGATACTCGCAAGCTGAGCCGCGCGACACCTGCCTGCTCATCTGCCTGATATTCGCCAGCTTAGCCGCGCGACACCTGCCTGCTCATCTGCCTGATACTCGCCAGGTGAGCCGCGCGACACCTGCCTGCTCATCAGCCTGATACTCGCCAGCTGATCCGAGGGACACCTGCCTGCTCATCTGCCTGATAATCGCCAGCTAAGCAGTGCGACACCTCCTGCTCATCTGCCTGAAACTCGCCAGCTGAGCCGCGCGACAACTGCCTGCTCATCTGCCTGATACTCGCCAGCTGAGCCGCGTGACACCTGCCTGCTTATCTGCCTGATACTCGCCAGCTGAGCCGCGTGACACCTGCCTGCTCAACTGCTTGTTAATTGCAAGCTGAGCCGCGCGACACCTGTCTGCTCATCTGCCTGATAATCGCCCGCTGAGCCGCGTGACACCTGCCTGCTCATCTGCCTGATAATCGCCAGCTGAACTGCGCGACACCTGCCTGCTCATCTGCTTGATAATTGCAAGCTGAGCCGCGCGACACCTGTCTGCTCATCTGCCTGATACTCGCCAGCTGAACCGCGCGACACCTGCCTGCTCATGTGCTTGATAATCGCCAGCTGAGCCCCGCGACACCTGCCTCCTCATCTGCTTGATAATCGTTAGTTGAGCCACGCGACACCTGCCTACTCATCTGCTTGATAATTCCCAGCTGGGCCCCGCGACACCTGCCTGCTCATCTGCTTGGTAATCGCCAGCTGAGACGCGTGACACCTGCCTGCTCATCTTCCTGATAATCGCAAGCTGAGCCCCGCGACACCTGCCTGCTCATCTGCCTGATACTCGCCAGCTGAGCCGCCCGACACCTGCCTGCTCATCTGCCAGATACTCGCCAGCTGAGCCGTGCGACACCTGCCTGCTCATCTGTCTGATACTCGACAGCTGAGCCGCGTGACACCTGACTGCTCATCTGCCTGATACTCGCCAGCTGAGCCTCGTGACACCTGCCTGCTCATCTGCTTGATACTCGCCAGGTGAGCCCCGCGACACCTGCCTGCTCATCTGCCTGATAATCGCCAGGTGAACCGCGTGACACCTGCCTGCTCATCTGCCTGATAATCGCCAGCTAAGCCGCGCGACACCTGCCTGCTCATCTGCGTGATAATCGCCAGATGAGCCGCGCGACAACTGCCTGCTCATCTGCCTGATACTCGCCAGGTGAGCCGCGCAACACCTTCCTGCTCATCTGCCTGATAATCGCCAGCTAAGCCGCGCGACACCTGCCTGCTCATCTGCCTGATACTCGCCAGCTGAGCCGCGCTACACCTGCCTGCTCATCTGCCTGATAATCGCCAGTTGAGCCGCGCGACACCTGCCTGCTCATCTGCCTGATACTCGCCAGCTGAGCCGCGCGACACCTGCCTGCTCATCTGCCTGATACTCGCCAGCTGAGCCGCGCGACACCTGCCTGCTCATCTGCCTGATACTCGACAGCTGAGCCGCGTGACACCAGCCTGCTCATCTGCCTGATACTCGACAGCTGAGCCTCGTGACACCTGCCTGCTCATCTGCCTGATACTCGCCAGGTGAGCCCCGCGACACCTGCCTGCTCATCTGCCTGATAATCGCCAGGTGAGCCGCGCAACACCTGCCTGCTCATCTGCCTGATAATCGCCAGCTGAGCCGCGCGACACCTGCCTGCTCATCTGCCTGATAATCGCCAGCTGAGTCGTGCGACACCTGCCTGCTCATCTGCCTGATAATCGCCAGCTGAGCCGCGCGACACCTGCCTGCTCATCTGCCTGATAATCGCTAGCTGAGCCGCGCGACACCTGCCAGCTCATCTGCTTCATAATCGCCAGCTGAGCCGCGCGACACCTGACTGCTCATCTGCTTGATAATCGCCAGCTGAGCCCCGCGACACCTGCCTGCTCATCTTCCTGATAATCGCCAGCTGAGCCGCGCGACACCTGCCAGCTCATCTGCCTGATACTCACCAGCTGAGCCGCGCTACACCTGCCTGCTCATCTGCTTGATAATCGCCAGCTGAGCCGCGCGACACCTGCCAGATCATCTGCTTCATAATCGACAGCTAAGCCGCGCGACACCTGCCTGCTCATCTGCTTGATGATCGCCAGCTGAACCGTGCGACACCTGCCTGCTCATCTGCTTGATAATCCCCAGCTGAGCCGAGCGACACCTGCCTGCTCATCTGCTTGATAATCGCCAGCTAAGCCGTGCGACACCTGTCTCCTCATCTGCCTGAAACTCGCCAGCTGAGCCGCGCGACAACTGCCTGCTCATCTGCCTGATACTCGCCAGCTGAGCCGCGTGACACCTGCCTGCTCATCTGCCTGATAATCGCCAGCTGAGCAGTGCGACACCTGCCTCCTCATCTGCCTGATACTCACCAGCTGAGCCGCGTGACACCTGTCTGCTCATCTGCCTGATACTCGCCAGCTGAGCCGCGTGACACCTGCCTGCTCATCTGCTTGTTAATTGCAAGCTGAGCCGCGCGACACCTGTCTGCTCATCTGCCTGATAATCCCCGCTTAGCAGTGTGACACCTGCTTGCTCATCTGCCTGATAATCGCCAGCTGAACTTCGCGACACCTGCCTGCTCATCTGCTTGATAATCGCAAGCTGAGCCGCGCGACACCTGTCTGCTCATCTGCCTGATAATCGCCAGCTGAGCCGCGCGACACCTGCCTGCTCATCTGCCTGATAATCGCTAGCTGAGCCGCGCGACACATGCCTGCTTGTCTGCCTGATAATCGCCAGCTCAGCCGCGCGACACTTGCCAGCTCATCTGCTTGATAATCGCCAGCTGAGCCGCGTGACACCTGACTGCTCATCTGCTTGATAATCGCCAGCTGATCCACGCGATTCATGCGTGCGCATGTGTCTGATAATCGCCAGCTGAGCCACGCGACACCTGCCATCTCATCTGCTTCATAATCGCCAGCTGAGCCACGCGACACCTGCCTGCTCATCTGCTTCATAATCGCCAGCTGAGCCACGCGACACCTGCCTTCTCATCTGCTTGATGATCGCCAGCTGAGCCACGCGACACCTGCCTGCTCATCTGCTTGATAATCCCCAGCTGAGCCGCGCGACACCTGCCTGCTCATCTGCCTGATAATCGCCAGCTAAGCAGCGCGACACCTGCCTGCTCATCTGCCTGAAACTCGCCAGATGAGCCACGCGACAACTGCCTGCTCATCTGCCTGATACTCGCAAGGTGAGCCGCGCAACACCTTCCTGCTCATCTGCCTGATAATCGCCAGCTAAGCCGCGCGACACCTAACTGCTCATCTGCCTGATACTCGCCAGCTGAGCCGCGCTACACCTGTCTGCTCATCTGCCTGATACTCGCCAGCTGAGCCGCGTGACACCTGCCTGCTCATCTGCTTGATAATCGCCAGCTGAGCCCCGCGACACCTGCCTGCTCATCTGCGTGATAATCGCCAGCTGAGCCCCGCAACACCTGCCTGCTCATCTGCTTGATAATCGCCAGCTGAGCCGCGCGACAGCTTCCTGCTCATCTGCTTGATAATCACCAGCTGAGCCCCGCGACACCTGCCTGCTCATCTGCCTGAAACTCGCCAGCTGAGCCCCGCGACACCTGCCTGCTCATCTGCCTGATAATCGCCAGCTGAGCCGCGCGACACCTGCCTGCTCATCTGCCTGATACTCGCCAGCTGAGCCGCGCGACACCTGCCTGCTCATCTGCCTGATACTCGCCAGCTGAGCCGCGTGACACCTGCCTGCTCATCTGCCTGATAATCGCCAGGTGAGCCCCGCGACACCTGCCTGCTCATCTGCCTTATACTCGCCAGCTGAGCCGCGCGACACCTGCCTGCTCATCTGCCTGATACTCGCCAGCTGAGGTGCGCGACACCTGCCTGCTCATCTACCTGATAATCGCCAGGTGAGCCCCGCCACACCTGCCTGCTCATCTGCCTTATACTCGCCAGCTGAGCCCCGCCACACCTGCCTGCTCATCTGCCTTATACTCGCCAGCTGAGGCGCGCGACACCTGCCTGCTCATCTGGCTGATACTCGCCAGCTCAGCCGCACGACACCTGCCTGTTCATCTGGCTGATACTCGCCAGATGAGCCGCGCGACACCTGCCTGCTCATCTGCCTGATACTCGCCAGCTGAGCCGCACGACACCTGCCTGTTCATCTGGCTGATACTCGCCAGCTGAGCCGCGCGACACCTGCCTGCTCATCTGCCTGATAATCGCCAGCTGAGCCACGCGACACCTGACTGCTCATCTGCCTGATAATCGGCAGCTGAGCCGCACGACACCTGCCTTGTCATCTGCCTGATACTCACCAGCTCAGCCGCGCGACACCTGTCTGCTCATCTGCCTGATACTCGCCAGCTGAGCCTCGCGACACCTGCCTGTTCATCTGCCTGATACTCGCCAGCTGAGCCGCGCGACACCTGCCTGCTCATCTGCCTGATACTCGCCAGCTGAGCCGCGCGACACCTGCCTGCTCATCTGCCTGATACTCGCCAGCTGAGCCGCGCGACACCTGCCTGCTCATCTGCCTGATACTCGCCAGCTGAGCCGCGCGACACCTGCCTGCTCATCTGCCTGATACTCGCCAGCTGAGCCGCGCGACACCTGCCTGCTCATCTGCCTGATACTCGCCAGCTGAGCCGCGCGACACCTGCCTGCTCATCTGCCTGATACTCGCCAGCTGAGCCGCGCGACACCTGCCTGCTCATCTGCCTGATACTCGCCAGCTGAGCCGCGCGACACCTGCCTGCTCATCTGCCTGATACTCGCCAGCTGAGCCGCGCGACACCTGCCTGCTCATCTGCCTGATACTCGCCAGCTGAGCCGCGCGACACCTGCCTGCTCATCTGCCTGATACTCGCCAGCTGAGCCGCGCGACACCTGCCTGCTCATCTGCCTGATACTCGCCAGCTGAGCCGCGCGACACCTGCCTGCTCATCTGCCTGATACTCGCCAGCTGAGCCGCGCGACACCTGCCTGCTCATCTGCCTGATACTCGCCAGCTGAGCCGCGCGACACCTGCCTGCTCATCTGCCTGATACTCGCCAGCTGAGCCGCGCGACACCTGCCTGCTCATCTGCCTGATACTCGCCAGCTGAGCCGCGCGACACCTGCCTGCTCATCTGCCTGATACTCGCCAGCTGAGCCGCGCGACACCTGCCTGCTCATCTGCCTGATACTCGCCAGCTGAGCCGCGCGACACCTGCCTGCTCATCTGCCTGATACTCGCCAGCTGAGCCGCGCGACACCTGCCTGCTCATCTGCCTGATACTCGCCAGCTGAGCCGCGCGACACCTGCCTGCTCATCTGCCTGATACTCGCCAGCTGAGCCGCGCGACACCTGCCTGCTCATCTGCCTGATACTCGCCAGCTGAGCCGCGCGACACCTGCCTGCTCATCTGCCTGATACTCGCCAGCTGAGCCGCGCGACACCTGCCTGCTCATCTGCCTGATACTCGCCAGCTGAGCCGCGCGACACCTGCCTGCTCATCTGCCTGATACTCGCCAGCTGAGCCGCGCGACACCTGCCTGCTCATCTGCCTGATACTCGCCAGCTGAGCCGCGCGACACCTGCCTGCTCATCTGCCTGATACTCGCCAGCTGAGCCGCGCGACACCTGCCTGCTCATCTGCCTGATACTCGCCAGCTGAGCCGCGCGACACCTGCCTGCTCATCTGCCTGATACTCGCCAGCTGAGCCGCGCGACACCTGCCTGCTCATCTGCCTGATACTCGCCAGCTGAGCCGCGCGACACCTGCCTGCTCATCTGCCTGATACTCGCCAGCTGAGCCGCGCGACACCTGCCTGCTCATCTGCCTGATACTCGCCAGCTGAGCCGCGCGACACCTGCCTGCTCATCTGCCTGATACTCGCCAGCTGAGCCGCGCGACACCTGCCTGCTCATCTGCCTGATACTCGCCAGCTGAGCCGCGCGACACCTGCCTGCTCATCTGCCTGATACTCGCCAGCTGAGCCGCGCGACACCTGCCTGCTCATCTGCCTGATACTCGCCAGCTGAGCCGCGCGACACCTGCCTGCTCATCTGCCTGATACTCGCCAGCTGAGCCGCGCGACACCTGCCTGCTCATCTGCCTGATACTCGCCAGCTGAGCCGCGCGACACCTGCCTGCTCATCTGCCTGATACTCGCCAGCTGAGCCGCGCGACACCTGCCTGCTCATCTGCCTGATACTCGCCAGCTGAGCCGCGCGACACCTGCCTGCTCATCTGCCTGATACTCGCCAGCTGAGCCGCGCGACACCTGCCTGCTCATCTGCCTGATACTCGCCAGCTGAGCCGCGCGACACCTGCCTGCTCATCTGCCTGATACTCGCCAGCTGAGCCGCGCGACACCTGCCTGCTCATCTGCCTGATACTCGCCAGCTGAGCCGCGCGACACCTGCCTGCTCATCTGCCTGATACTCGCCAGCTGAGCCGCGCGACACCTGCCTGCTCATCTGCCTGATACTCGCCAGCTGAGCCGCGCGACACCTGCCTGCTCATCTGCCTGATACTCGCCAGCTGAGCCGCGCGACACCTGCCTGCTCATCTGCCTGATACTCGCCAGCTGAGCCGCGCGACACCTGCCTGCTCATCTGCCTGATACTCGCCAGCTGAGCCGCGCGACACCTGCCTGCTCATCTGCCTGATACTCGCCAGCTGAGCCGCGCGACACCTGCCTGCTCATCTGCCTGATACTCGCCAGCTGAGCCGCGCGACACCTGCCTGCTCATCTGCCTGATACTCGCCAGCTGAGCCGCGCGACACCTGCCTGCTCATCTGCCTGATACTCGCCAGCTGAGCCGCGCGACACCTGCCTGCTCATCTGCCTGATACTCGCCAGCTGAGCCGCGCGACACCTGCCTGCTCATCTGCCTGATACTCGCCAGCTGAGCCGCGCGACACCTGCCTGCTCATCTGCCTGATACTCGCCAGCTGAGCCGCGCGACACCTGCCTGCTCATCTGCCTGATACTCGCCAGCTGAGCCGCGCGACACCTGCCTGCTCATCTGCCTGATACTCGCCAGCTGAGCCGCGCGACACCTGCCTGCTCATCTGCCTGATACTCGCCAGCTGAGCCGCGCGACACCTGCCTGCTCATCTGCCTGATACTCGCCAGCTGAGCCGCGCGACACCTGCCTGCTCATCTGCCTGATACTCGCCAGCTGAGCCGCGCGACACCTGCCTGCTCATCTGCCTGATACTCGCCAGCTGAGCCGCGCGACACCTGCCTGCTCATCTGCCTGATACTCGCCAGCTGAGCCGCGCGACACCTGCCTGCTCATCTGCCTGATACTCGCCAGCTGAGCCGCGCGACACCTGCCTGCTCATCTGCCTGATACTCGCCAGCTGAGCCGCGCGACACCTGCCTGCTCATCTGCCTGATACTCGCCAGCTGAGCCGCGCGACACCTGCCTGCTCATCTGCCTGATACTCGCCAGCTGAGCCGCGCGACACCTGCCTGCTCATCTGCCTGATACTCGCCAGCTGAGCCGCGCGACACCTGCCTGCTCATCTGCCTGATACTCGCCAGCTGAGCCGCGCGACACCTGCCTGCTCATCTGCCTGATACTCGCCAGCTGAGCCGCGCGACACCTGCCTGCTCATCTGCCTGATACTCGCCAGCTGAGCCGCGCGACACCTGCCTGCTCATCTGCCTGATACTCGCCAGCTGAGCCGCGCGACACCTGCCTGCTCATCTGCCTGATACTCGCCAGCTGAGCCGCGCGACACCTGCCTGCTCATCTGCCTGATACTCGCCAGCTGAGCCGCGCGACACCTGCCTGCTCATCTGCCTGATACTCGCCAGCTGAGCCGCGCGACACCTGCCTGCTCATCTGCCTGATACTCGCCAGCTGAGCCGCGCGACACCTGCCTGCTCATCTGCCTGATACTCGCCAGCTGAGCCGCGCGACACCTGCCTGCTCATCTGCCTGATACTCGCCAGCTGAGCCGCGCGACACCTGCCTGCTCATCTGCCTGATACTCGCCAGCTGAGCCGCGCGACACCTGCCTGCTCATCTGCCTGATACTCGCCAGCTGAGCCGCGCGACACCTGCCTGCTCATCTGCCTGATACTCGCCAGCTGAGCCGCGCGACACCTGCCTGCTCATCTGCCTGATACTCGCCAGCTGAGCCGCGCGACACCTGCCTGCTCATCTGCCTGATACTCGCCAGCTGAGCCGCGCGACACCTGCCTGCTCATCTGCCTGATACTCGCCAGCTGAGCCGCGCGACACCTGCCTGCTCATCTGCCTGATACTCGCCAGCTGAGCCGCGCGACACCTGCCTGCTCATCTGCCTGATACTCGCCAGCTGAGCCGCGCGACACCTGCCTGCTCATCTGCCTGATACTCGCCAGCTGAGCCGCGCGACACCTGCCTGCTCATCTGCCTGATACTCGCCAGCTGAGCCGCGCGACACCTGCCTGCTCATCTGCCTGATACTCGCCAGCTGAGCCGCGCGACACCTGCCTGCTCATCTGCCTGATACTCGCCAGCTGAGCCGCGCGACACCTGCCTGCTCATCTGCCTGATACTCGCCAGCTGAGCCGCGCGACACCTGCCTGCTCATCTGCCTGATACTCGCCAGCTGAGCCGCGCGACACCTGCCTGCTCATCTGCCTGATACTCGCCAGCTGAGCCGCGCGACACCTGCCTGCTCATCTGCCTGATACTCGCCAGCTGAGCCGCGCGACACCTGCCTGCTCATCTGCCTGATACTCGCCAGCTGAGCCGCGCGACACCTGCCTGCTCATCTGCCTGATACTCGCCAGCTGAGCCGCGCGACACCTGCCTGCTCATCTGCCTGATACTCGCCAGCTGAGCCGCGCGACACCTGCCTGCTCATCTGCCTGATACTCGCCAGCTGAGCCGCGCGACACCTGCCTGCTCATCTGCCTGATACTCGCCAGCTGAGCCGCGCGACACCTGCCTGCTCATCTGCCTGATACTCGCCAGCTGAGCCGCGCGACACCTGCCTGCTCATCTGCCTGATACTCGCCAGCTGAGCCGCGCGACACCTGCCTGCTCATCTGCCTGATACTCGCCAGCTGAGCCGCGCGACACCTGCCTGCTCATCTGCCTGATACTCGCCAGCTGAGCCGCGCGACACCTGCCTGCTCATCTGCCTGATACTCGCCAGCTGAGCCGCGCGACACCTGCCTGCTCATCTGCCTGATACTCGCCAGCTGAGCCGCGCGACACCTGCCTGCTCATCTGCCTGATACTCGCCAGCTGAGCCGCGCGACACCTGCCTGCTCATCTGCCTGATACTCGCCAGCTGAGCCGCGCGACACCTGCCTGCTCATCTGCCTGATACTCGCCAGCTGAGCCGCGCGACACCTGCCTGCTCATCTGCCTGATACTCGCCAGCTGAGCCGCGCGACACCTGCCTGCTCATCTGCCTGATACTCGCCAGCTGAGCCGCGCGACACCTGCCTGCTCATCTGCCTGATACTCGCCAGCTGAGCCGCGCGACACCTGCCTGCTCATCTGCCTGATACTCGCCAGCTGAGCCGCGCGACACCTGCCTGCTCATCTGCCTGATACTCGCCAGCTGAGCCGCGCGACACCTGCCTGCTCATCTGCCTGATACTCGCCAGCTGAGCCGCGCGACACCTGCCTGCTCATCTGCCTGATACTCGCCAGCTGAGCCGCGCGACACCTGCCTGCTCATCTGCCTGATACTCGCCAGCTGAGCCGCGCGACACCTGCCTGCTCATCTGCCTGATACTCGCCAGCTGAGCCGCGCGACACCTGCCTGCTCATCTGCCTGATACTCGCCAGCTGAGCCGCGCGACACCTGCCTGCTCATCTGCCTGATACTCGCCAGCTGAGCCGCGCGACACCTGCCTGCTCATCTGCCTGATACTCGCCAGCTGAGCCGCGCGACACCTGCCTGCTCATCTGCCTGATACTCGCCAGCTGAGCCGCGCGACACCTGCCTGCTCATCTGCCTGATACTCGCCAGCTGAGCCGCGCGACACCTGCCTGCTCATCTGCCTGATACTCGCCAGCTGAGCCGCGCGACACCTGCCTGCTCATCTGCCTGATACTCGCCAGCTGAGCCGCGCGACACCTGCCTGCTCATCTGCCTGATACTCGCCAGCTGAGCCGCGCGACACCTGCCTGCTCATCTGCCTGATACTCGCCAGCTGAGCCGCGCGACACCTGCCTGCTCATCTGCCTGATACTCGCCAGCTGAGCCGCGCGACACCTGCCTGCTCATCTGCCTGATACTCGCCAGCTGAGCCGCGCGACACCTGCCTGCTCATCTGCCTGATACTCGCCAGCTGAGCCGCGCGACACCTGCCTGCTCATCTGCCTGATACTCGCCAGCTGAGCCGCGCGACACCTGCCTGCTCATCTGCCTGATACTCGCCAGCTGAGCCGCGCGACACCTGCCTGCTCATCTGCCTGATACTCGCCAGCTGAGCCGCGCGACACCTGCCTGCTCATCTGCCTGATACTCGCCAGCTGAGCCGCGCGACACCTGCCTGCTCATCTGCCTGATACTCGCCAGCTGAGCCGCGCGACACCTGCCTGCTCATCTGCCTGATACTCGCCAGCTGAGCCGCGCGACACCTGCCTGCTCATCTGCCTGATACTCGCCAGCTGAGCCGCGCGACACCTGCCTGCTCATCTGCCTGATACTCGCCAGCTGAGCCGCGCGACACCTGCCTGCTCATCTGCCTGATACTCGCCAGCTGAGCCGCGCGACACCTGCCTGCTCATCTGCCTGATACTCGCCAGCTGAGCCGCGCGACACCTGCCTGCTCATCTGCCTGATACTCGCCAGCTGAGCCGCGCGACACCTGCCTGCTCATCTGCCTGATACTCGCCAGCTGAGCCGCGCGACACCTGCCTGCTCATCTGCCTGATACTCGCCAGCTGAGCCGCGCGACACCTGCCTGCTCATCTGCCTGATACTCGCCAGCTGAGCCGCGCGACACCTGCCTGCTCATCTGCCTGATACTCGCCAGCTGAGCCGCGCGACACCTGCCTGCTCATCTGCCTGATACTCGCCAGCTGAGCCGCGCGACACCTGCCTGCTCATCTGCCTGATACTCGCCAGCTGAGCCGCGCGACACCTGCCTGCTCATCTGCCTGATACTCGCCAGCTGAGCCGCGCGACACCTGCCTGCTCATCTGCCTGATACTCGCCAGCTGAGCCGCGCGACACCTGCCTGCTCATCTGCCTGATACTCGCCAGCTGAGCCGCGCGACACCTGCCTGCTCATCTGCCTGATACTCGCCAGCTGAGCCGCGCGACACCTGCCTGCTCATCTGCCTGATACTCGCCAGCTGAGCCGCGCGACACCTGCCTGCTCATCTGCCTGATACTCGCCAGCTGAGCCGCGCGACACCTGCCTGCTCATCTGCCTGATACTCGCCAGCTGAGCCGCGCGACACCTGCCTGCTCATCTGCCTGATACTCGCCAGCTGAGCCGCGCGACACCTGCCTGCTCATCTGCCTGATACTCGCCAGCTGAGCCGCGCGACACCTGCCTGCTCATCTGCCTGATACTCGCCAGCTGAGCCGCGCGACACCTGCCTGCTCATCTGCCTGATACTCGCCAGCTGAGCCGCGCGACACCTGCCTGCTCATCTGCCTGATACTCGCCAGCTGAGCCGCGCGACACCTGCCTGCTCATCTGCCTGATACTCGCCAGCTGAGCCGCGCGACACCTGCCTGCTCATCTGCCTGATACTCGCCAGCTGAGCCGCGCGACACCTGCCTGCTCATCTGCCTGATACTCGCCAGCTGAGCCGCGCGACACCTGCCTGCTCATCTGCCTGATACTCGCCAGCTGAGCCGCGCGACACCTGCCTGCTCATCTGCCTGATACTCGCCAGCTGAGCCGCGCGACACCTGCCTGCTCATCTGCCTGATACTCGCCAGCTGAGCCGCGCGACACCTGCCTGCTCATCTGCCTGATACTCGCCAGCTGAGCCGCGCGACACCTGCCTGCTCATCTGCCTGATACTCGCCAGCTGAGCCGCGCGACACCTGCCTGCTCATCTGCCTGATACTCGCCAGCTGAGCCGCGCGACACCTGCCTGCTCATCTGCCTGATACTCGCCAGCTGAGCCGCGCGACACCTGCCTGCTCATCTGCCTGATACTCGCCAGCTGAGCCGCGCGACACCTGCCTGCTCATCTGCCTGATACTCGCCAGCTGAGCCGCGCGACACCTGCCTGCTCATCTGCCTGATACTCGCCAGCTGAGCCGCGCGACACCTGCCTGCTCATCTGCCTGATACTCGCCAGCTGAGCCGCGCGACACCTGCCTGCTCATCTGCCTGATACTCGCCAGCTGAGCCGCGCGACACCTGCCTGCTCATCTGCCTGATACTCGCCAGCTGAGCCGCGCGACACCTGCCTGCTCATCTGCCTGATACTCGCCAGCTGAGCCGCGCGACACCTGCCTGCTCATCTGCCTGATACTCGCCAGCTGAGCCGCGCGACACCTGCCTGCTCATCTGCCTGATACTCGCCAGCTGAGCCGCGCGACACCTGCCTGCTCATCTGCCTGATACTCGCCAGCTGAGCCGCGCGACACCTGCCTGCTCATCTGCCTGATACTCGCCAGCTGAGCCGCGCGACACCTGCCTGCTCATCTGCCTGATACTCGCCAGCTGAGCCGCGCGACACCTGCCTGCTCATCTGCCTGATACTCGCCAGCTGAGCCGCGCGACACCTGCCTGCTCATCTGCCTGATACTCGCCAGCTGAGCCGCGCGACACCTGCCTGCTCATCTGCCTGATACTCGCCAGCTGAGCCGCGCGACACCTGCCTGCTCATCTGCCTGATACTCGCCAGCTGAGCCGCGCGACACCTGCCTGCTCATCTGCCTGATACTCGCCAGCTGAGCCGCGCGACACCTGCCTGCTCATCTGCCTGATACTCGCCAGCTGAGCCGCGCGACACCTGCCTGCTCATCTGCCTGATACTCGCCAGCTGAGCCGCGCGACACCTGCCTGCTCATCTGCCTGATACTCGCCAGCTGAGCCGCGCGACACCTGCCTGCTCATCTGCCTGATACTCGCCAGCTGAGCCGCGCGACACCTGCCTGCTCATCTGCCTGATACTCGCCAGCTGAGCCGCGCGACACCTGCCTGCTCATCTGCCTGATACTCGCCAGCTGAGCCGCGCGACACCTGCCTGCTCATCTGCCTGATACTCGCCAGCTGAGCCGCGCGACACCTGCCTGCTCATCTGCCTGATACTCGCCAGCTGAGCCGCGCGACACCTGCCTGCTCATCTGCCTGATACTCGCCAGCTGAGCCGCGCGACACCTGCCTGCTCATCTGCCTGATACTCGCCAGCTGAGCCGCGCGACACCTGCCTGCTCATCTGCCTGATACTCGCCAGCTGAGCCGCGCGACACCTGCCTGCTCATCTGCCTGATACTCGCCAGCTGAGCCGCGCGACACCTGCCTGCTCATCTGCCTGATACTCGCCAGCTGAGCCGCGCGACACCTGCCTGCTCATCTGCCTGATACTCGCCAGCTGAGCCGCGCGACACCTGCCTGCTCATCTGCCTGATACTCGCCAGCTGAGCCGCGCGACACCTGCCTGCTCATCTGCCTGATACTCGCCAGCTGAGCCGCGCGACACCTGCCTGCTCATCTGCCTGATACTCGCCAGCTGAGCCGCGCGACACCTGCCTGCTCATCTGCCTGATACTCGCCAGCTGAGCCGCGCGACACCTGCCTGCTCATCTGCCTGATACTCGCCAGCTGAGCCGCGCGACACCTGCCTGCTCATCTGCCTGATACTCGCCAGCTGAGCCGCGCGACACCTGCCTGCTCATCTGCCTGATACTCGCCAGCTGAGCCGCGCGACACCTGCCTGCTCATCTGCCTGATACTCGCCAGCTGAGCCGCGCGACACCTGCCTGCTCATCTGCCTGATACTCGCCAGCTGAGCCGCGCGACACCTGCCTGCTCATCTGCCTGATACTCGCCAGCTGAGCCGCGCGACACCTGCCTGCTCATCTGCCTGATACTCGCCAGCTGAGCCGCGCGACACCTGCCTGCTCATCTGCCTGATACTCGCCAGCTGAGCCGCGCGACACCTGCCTGCTCATCTGCCTGATACTCGCCAGCTGAGCCGCGCGACACCTGCCTGCTCATCTGCCTGATACTCGCCAGCTGAGCCGCGCGACACCTGCCTGCTCATCTGCCTGATACTCGCCAGCTGAGCCGCGCGACACCTGCCTGCTCATCTGCCTGATACTCGCCAGCTGAGCCGCGCGACACCTGCCTGCTCATCTGCCTGATACTCGCCAGCTGAGCCGCGCGACACCTGCCTGCTCATCTGCCTGATACTCGCCAGCTGAGCCGCGCGACACCTGCCTGCTCATCTGCCTGATACTCGCCAGCTGAGCCGCGCGACACCTGCCTGCTCATCTGCCTGATACTCGCCAGCTGAGCCGCGCGACACCTGCCTGCTCATCTGCCTGATACTCGCCAGCTGAGCCGCGCGACACCTGCCTGCTCATCTGCCTGATACTCGCCAGCTGAGCCGCGCGACACCTGCCTGCTCATCTGCCTGATACTCGCCAGCTGAGCCGCGCGACACCTGCCTGCTCATCTGCCTGATACTCGCCAGCTGAGCCGCGCGACACCTGCCTGCTCATCTGCCTGATACTCGCCAGCTGAGCCGCGCGACACCTGCCTGCTCATCTGCCTGATACTCGCCAGCTGAGCCGCGCGACACCTGCCTGCTCATCTGCCTGATACTCGCCAGCTGAGCCGCGCGACACCTGCCTGCTCATCTGCCTGATACTCGCCAGCTGAGCCGCGCGACACCTGCCTGCTCATCTGCCTGATACTCGCCAGCTGAGCCGCGCGACACCTGCCTGCTCATCTGCCTGATACTCGCCAGCTGAGCCGCGCGACACCTGCCTGCTCATCTGCCTGATACTCGCCAGCTGAGCCGCGCGACACCTGCCTGCTCATCTGCCTGATACTCGCCAGCTGAGCCGCGCGACACCTGCCTGCTCATCTGCCTGATACTCGCCAGCTGAGCCGCGCGACACCTGCCTGCTCATCTGCCTGATACTCGCCAGCTGAGCCGCGCGACACCTGCCTGCTCATCTGCCTGATACTCGCCAGCTGAGCCGCGCGACACCTGCCTGCTCATCTGCCTGATACTCGCCAGCTGAGCCGCGCGACACCTGCCTGCTCATCTGCCTGATACTCGCCAGCTGAGCCGCGCGACACCTGCCTGCTCATCTGCCTGATACTCGCCAGCTGAGCCGCGCGACACCTGCCTGCTCATCTGCCTGATACTCGCCAGCTGAGCCGCGCGACACCTGCCTGCTCATCTGCCTGATACTCGCCAGCTGAGCCGCGCGACACCTGCCTGCTCATCTGCCTGATACTCGCCAGCTGAGCCGCGCGACACCTGCCTGCTCATCTGCCTGATACTCGCCAGCTGAGCCGCGCGACACCTGCCTGCTCATCTGCCTGATACTCGCCAGCTGAGCCGCGCGACACCTGCCTGCTCATCTGCCTGATACTCGCCAGCTGAGCCGCGCGACACCTGCCTGCTCATCTGCCTGATACTCGCCAGCTGAGCCGCGCGACACCTGCCTGCTCATCTGCCTGATACTCGCCAGCTGAGCCGCGCGACACCTGCCTGCTCATCTGCCTGATACTCGCCAGCTGAGCCGCGCGACACCTGCCTGCTCATCTGCCTGATACTCGCCAGCTGAGCCGCGCGACACCTGCCTGCTCATCTGCCTGATACTCGCCAGCTGAGCCGCGCGACACCTGCCTGCTCATCTGCCTGATACTCGCCAGCTGAGCCGCGCGACACCTGCCTGCTCATCTGCCTGATACTCGCCAGCTGAGCCGCGCGACACCTGCCTGCTCATCTGCCTGATACTCGCCAGCTGAGCCGCGCGACACCTGCCTGCTCATCTGCCTGATACTCGCCAGCTGAGCCGCGCGACACCTGCCTGCTCATCTGCCTGATACTCGCCAGCTGAGCCGCGCGACACCTGCCTGCTCATCTGCCTGATACTCGCCAGCTGAGCCGCGCGACACCTGCCTGCTCATCTGCCTGATACTCGCCAGCTGAGCCGCGCGACACCTGCCTGCTCATCTGCCTGATACTCGCCAGCTGAGCCGCGCGACACCTGCCTGCTCATCTGCCTGATACTCGCCAGCTGAGCCGCGCGACACCTGCCTGCTCATCTGCCTGATACTCGCCAGCTGAGCCGCGCGACACCTGCCTGCTCATCTGCCTGATACTCGCCAGCTGAGCCGCGCGACACCTGCCTGCTCATCTGCCTGATACTCGCCAGCTGAGCCGCGCGACACCTGCCTGCTCATCTGCC
The DNA here is from genome assembly GCF_032452875.1 of Bos javanicus. NCBI lineage: Eukaryota > Metazoa > Chordata > Mammalia > Artiodactyla > Bovidae > Bos > Bos javanicus. The sequence continues at coordinate 252,933 of NW_026893889.1, forward strand.
TGATACTCGCCAGCTGAGCCGCGCGACACCTGCCTGCTCATCTGCCTGATACTCGCCAGCTGAGCCGCGCGACACCTGCCTGCTCATCTGCCTGATACTCGCCAGCTGAGCCGCGCGACACCTGCCTGCTCATCTGCCTGATACTCGCCAGCTGAGCCGCGCGACACCTGCCTGCTCATCTGCCTGATACTCGCCAGCTGAGCCGCGCGACACCTGCCTGCTCATCTGCCTGATACTCGCCAGCTGAGCCGCGCGACACCTGCCTGCTCATCTGCCTGATACTCGCCAGCTGAGCCGCGCGACACCTGCCTGCTCATCTGCCTGATACTCGCCAGCTGAGCCGCGCGACACCTGCCTGCTCATCTGCCTGATACTCGCCAGCTGAGCCGCGCGACACCTGCCTGCTCATCTGCCTGATACTCGCCAGCTGAGCCGCGCGACACCTGCCTGCTCATCTGCCTGATACTCGCCAGCTGAGCCGCGCGACACCTGCCTGCTCATCTGCCTGATACTCGCCAGCTGAGCCGCGCGACACCTGCCTGCTCATCTGCCTGATACTCGCCAGCTGAGCCGCGCGACACCTGCCTGCTCATCTGCCTGATACTCGCCAGCTGAGCCGCGCGACACCTGCCTGCTCATCTGCCTGATACTCGCCAGCTGAGCCGCGCGACACCTGCCTGCTCATCTGCCTGATACTCGCCAGCTGAGCCGCGCGACACCTGCCTGCTCATCTGCCTGATACTCGCCAGCTGAGCCGCGCGACACCTGCCTGCTCATCTGCCTGATACTCGCCAGCTGAGCCGCGCGACACCTGCCTGCTCATCTGCCTGATACTCGCCAGCTGAGCCGCGCGACACCTGCCTGCTCATCTGCCTGATACTCGCCAGCTGAGCCGCGCGACACCTGCCTGCTCATCTGCCTGATACTCGCCAGCTGAGCCGCGCGACACCTGCCTGCTCATCTGCCTGATACTCGCCAGCTGAGCCGCGCGACACCTGCCTGCTCATCTGCCTGATACTCGCCAGCTGAGCCGCGCGACACCTGCCTGCTCATCTGCCTGATACTCGCCAGCTGAGCCGCGCGACACCTGCCTGCTCATCTGCCTGATACTCGCCAGCTGAGCCGCGCGACACCTGCCTGCTCATCTGCCTGATACTCGCCAGCTGAGCCGCGCGACACCTGCCTGCTCATCTGCCTGATACTCGCCAGCTGAGCCGCGCGACACCTGCCTGCTCATCTGCCTGATACTCGCCAGCTGAGCCGCGCGACACCTGCCTGCTCATCTGCCTGATACTCGCCAGCTGAGCCGCGCGACACCTGCCTGCTCATCTGCCTGATACTCGCCAGCTGAGCCGCGCGACACCTGCCTGCTCATCTGCCTGATACTCGCCAGCTGAGCCGCGCGACACCTGCCTGCTCATCTGCCTGATACTCGCCAGCTGAGCCGCGCGACACCTGCCTGCTCATCTGCCTGATACTCGCCAGCTGAGCCGCGCGACACCTGCCTGCTCATCTGCCTGATACTCGCCAGCTGAGCCGCGCGACACCTGCCTGCTCATCTGCCTGATACTCGCCAGCTGAGCCGCGCGACACCTGCCTGCTCATCTGCCTGATACTCGCCAGCTGAGCCGCGCGACACCTGCCTGCTCATCTGCCTGATACTCGCCAGCTGAGCCGCGCGACACCTGCCTGCTCATCTGCCTGATACTCGCCAGCTGAGCCGCGCGACACCTGCCTGCTCATCTGCCTGATACTCGCCAGCTGAGCCGCGCGACACCTGCCTGCTCATCTGCCTGATACTCGCCAGCTGAGCCGCGCGACACCTGCCTGCTCATCTGCCTGATACTCGCCAGCTGAGCCGCGCGACACCTGCCTGCTCATCTGCCTGATACTCGCCAGCTGAGCCGCGCGACACCTGCCTGCTCATCTGCCTGATACTCGCCAGCTGAGCCGCGCGACACCTGCCTGCTCATCTGCCTGATACTCGCCAGCTGAGCCGCGCGACACCTGCCTGCTCATCTGCCTGATACTCGCCAGCTGAGCCGCGCGACACCTGCCTGCTCATCTGCCTGATACTCGCCAGCTGAGCCGCGCGACACCTGCCTGCTCATCTGCCTGATACTCGCCAGCTGAGCCGCGCGACACCTGCCTGCTCATCTGCCTGATACTCGCCAGCTGAGCCGCGCGACACCTGCCTGCTCATCTGCCTGATACTCGCCAGCTGAGCCGCGCGACACCTGCCTGCTCATCTGCCTGATACTCGCCAGCTGAGCCGCGCGACACCTGCCTGCTCATCTGCCTGATACTCGCCAGCTGAGCCGCGCGACACCTGCCTGCTCATCTGCCTGATACTCGCCAGCTGAGCCGCGCGACACCTGCCTGCTCATCTGCCTGATACTCGCCAGCTGAGCCGCGCGACACCTGCCTGCTCATCTGCCTGATACTCGCCAGCTGAGCCGCGCGACACCTGCCTGCTCATCTGCCTGATACTCGCCAGCTGAGCCGCGCGACACCTGCCTGCTCATCTGCCTGATACTCGCCAGCTGAGCCGCGCGACACCTGCCTGCTCATCTGCCTGATACTCGCCAGCTGAGCCGCGCGACACCTGCCTGCTCATCTGCCTGATACTCGCCAGCTGAGCCGCGCGACACCTGCCTGCTCATCTGCCTGATACTCGCCAGCTGAGCCGCGCGACACCTGCCTGCTCATCTGCCTGATACTCGCCAGCTGAGCCGCGCGACACCTGCCTGCTCATCTGCCTGATACTCGCCAGCTGAGCCGCGCGACACCTGCCTGCTCATCTGCCTGATACTCGCCAGCTGAGCCGCGCGACACCTGCCTGCTCATCTGCCTGATACTCGCCAGCTGAGCCGCGCGACACCTGCCTGCTCATCTGCCTGATACTCGCCAGCTGAGCCGCGCGACACCTGCCTGCTCATCTGCCTGATACTCGCCAGCTGAGCCGCGCGACACCTGCCTGCTCATCTGCCTGATACTCGCCAGCTGAGCCGCGCGACACCTGCCTGCTCATCTGCCTGATACTCGCCAGCTGAGCCGCGCGACACCTGCCTGCTCATCTGCCTGATACTCGCCAGCTGAGCCGCGCGACACCTGCCTGCTCATCTGCCTGATACTCGCCAGCTGAGCCGCGCGACACCTGCCTGCTCATCTGCCTGATACTCGCCAGCTGAGCCGCGCGACACCTGCCTGCTCATCTGCCTGATACTCGCCAGCTGAGCCGCGCGACACCTGCCTGCTCATCTGCCTGATACTCGCCAGCTGAGCCGCGCGACACCTGCCTGCTCATCTGCCTGATACTCGCCAGCTGAGCCGCGCGACACCTGCCTGCTCATCTGCCTGATACTCGCCAGCTGAGCCGCGCGACACCTGCCTGCTCATCTGCCTGATACTCGCCAGCTGAGCCGCGCGACACCTGCCTGCTCATCTGCCTGATACTCGCCAGCTGAGCCGCGCGACACCTGCCTGCTCATCTGCCTGATACTCGCCAGCTGAGCCGCGCGACACCTGCCTGCTCATCTGCCTGATACTCGCCAGCTGAGCCGCGCGACACCTGCCTGCTCATCTGCCTGATACTCGCCAGCTGAGCCGCGCGACACCTGCCTGCTCATCTGCCTGATACTCGCCAGCTGAGCCGCGCGACACCTGCCTGCTCATCTGCCTGATACTCGCCAGCTGAGCCGCGCGACACCTGCCTGCTCATCTGCCTGATACTCGCCAGCTGAGCCGCGCGACACCTGCCTGCTCATCTGCCTGATACTCGCCAGCTGAGCCGCGCGACACCTGCCTGCTCATCTGCCTGATAATCGCCAGCTGAGCCGCGCGACACCTGCCTGCTCATCTGCCTGATACTCGCCAGCTGAGCCGCGCGACACCTGCCTGCTCATCTGCCTGATACTCGCCAGCTGAGCCGCGCGACACCTGCCTGCTCATCTACCTGATAATCGCCAGCTGAGCCGCGCGACACCTGCCTGCTCATCTGCCTGATACTCGCCAGCTGAGCCGCGCGACACCTGCCTGCTCATCTGCCTGATACTCGCCAGCTGAGCCGCGCGACACCTGCCTGCTCATCTGCCTGATACTCGCCAGCTGAGCCGCGCGACACCTGCCTGCTCATCTGCCTGATACTCGCCAGCTGAGCCGCGCGACACCTGCCTGCTCATCTGCCTGATACTCGCCAGCTGAGCCGCGCGACACCTGCCTGCTCATCTGCCTGATACTCGCCAGCTGAGCCGCGCGACACCTGCCTGCTCATCTGCCTGATACTCGCCAGCTGAGCCGCGCGACACCTGCCTGCTCATCTGCCTGATACTCGCCAGCTGAGCCGCGCGACACCTGCCTGCTCATCTGCCTGATACTCGCCAGCTGAGCCGCGCGACACCTGCCTGCTCATCTGCCTGATACTCGCCAGCTGAGCCGCGCGACACCTGCCTGCTCATCTGCCTGATACTCGCCAGCTGAGCCGCGCGACACCTGCCTGCTCATCTGCCTGATACTCGCCAGCTGAGCCGCGCGACACCTGCCTGCTCATCTGCCTGATACTCGCCAGCTGAGCCGCGCGACACCTGCCTGCTCATCTGCCTGATACTCGCCAGCTGAGCCGCGCGACACCTGCCTGCTCATCTGCCTGATACTCGCCAGCTGAGCCGCGCGACACCTGCCTGCTCATCTGCCTGATACTCGCCAGCTGAGCCGCGCGACACCTGCCTGCTCATCTGCCTGATACTCGCCAGCTGAGCCGCGCGACACCTGCCTGCTCATCTGCCTGATACTCGCCAGCTGAGCCGCGCGACACCTGCCTGCTCATCTGCCTGATACTCGCCAGCTGAGCCGCGCGACACCTGCCTGCTCATCTGCCTGATACTCGCCAGCTGAGCCGCGCGACACCTGCCTGCTCATCTGCCTGATACTCGCCAGCTGAGCCGCGCGACACCTGCCTGCTCATCTGCCTGATACTCGCCAGCTGAGCCGCGCGACACCTGCCTGCTCATCTGCCTGATACTCGCCAGCTGAGCCGCGCGACACCTGCCTGCTCATCTGCCTGATACTCGCCAGCTGAGCCGCGCGACACCTGCCTGCTCATCTGCCTGATACTCGCCAGCTGAGCCGCGCGACACCTGCCTGCTCATCTGCCTGATACTCGCCAGCTGAGCCGCGCGACACCTGCCTGCTCATCTGCCTGATACTCGCCAGCTGAGCCGCGCGACACCTGCCTGCTCATCTGCCTGATACTCGCCAGCTGAGCCGCGCGACACCTGCCTGCTCATCTGCCTGATACTCGCCAGCTGAGCCGCGCGACACCTGCCTGCTCATCTGCCTGATACTCGCCAGCTGAGCCGCGCGACACCTGCCTGCTCATCTGCCTGATACTCGCCAGCTGAGCCGCGCGACACCTGCCTGCTCATCTGCCTGATACTCGCCAGCTGAGCCGCGCGACACCTGCCTGCTCATCTGCCTGATACTCGCCAGCTGAGCCGCGCGACACCTGCCTGCTCATCTGCCTGATACTCGCCAGCTGAGCCGCGCGACACCTGCCTGCTCATCTGCCTGATACTCGCCAGCTGAGCCGCGCGACACCTGCCTGCTCATCTGCCTGATACTCGCCAGCTGAGCCGCGCGACACCTGCCTGCTCATCTGCCTGATACTCGCCAGCTGAGCCGCGCGACACCTGCCTGCTCATCTGCCTGATACTCGCCAGCTGAGCCGCGCGACACCTGCCTGCTCATCTGCCTGATACTCGCCAGCTGAGCCGCGCGACACCTGCCTGCTCATCTGCCTGATACTCGCCAGCTGAGCCGCGCGACACCTGCCTGCTCATCTGCCTGATACTCGCCAGCTGAGCCGCGCGACACCTGCCTGCTCATCTGCCTGATACTCGCCAGCTGAGCCGCGCGACACCTGCCTGCTCATCTGCCTGATACTCGCCAGCTGAGCCGCGCGACACCTGCCTGCTCATCTGCCTGATACTCGCCAGCTGAGCCGCGCGACACCTGCCTGCTCATCTGCCTGATACTCGCCAGCTGAGCCGCGCGACACCTGCCTGCTCATCTGCCTGATACTCGCCAGCTGAGCCGCGCGACACCTGCCTGCTCATCTGCCTGATACTCGCCAGCTGAGCCGCGCGACACCTGCCTGCTCATCTGCCTGATACTCGCCAGCTGAGCCGCGCGACACCTGCCTGCTCATCTGCCTGATACTCGCCAGCTGAGCCGCGCGACACCTGCCTGCTCATCTGCCTGATACTCGCCAGCTGAGCCGCGCGACACCTGCCTGCTCATCTGCCTGATACTCGCCAGCTGAGCCGCGCGACACCTGCCTGCTCATCTGCCTGATACTCGCCAGCTGAGCCGCGCGACACCTGCCTGCTCATCTGCCTGATACTCGCCAGCTGAGCCGCGCGACACCTGCCTGCTCATCTGCCTGATACTCGCCAGCTGAGCCGCGCGACACCTGCCTGCTCATCTGCCTGATACTCGCCAGCTGAGCCGCGCGACACCTGCCTGCTCATCTGCCTGATACTCGCCAGCTGAGCCGCGCGACACCTGCCTGCTCATCTGCCTGATACTCGCCAGCTGAGCCGCGCGACACCTGCCTGCTCATCTGCCTGATACTCGCCAGCTGAGCCGCGCGACACCTGCCTGCTCATCTGCCTGATACTCGCCAGCTGAGCCGCGCGACACCTGCCTGCTCATCTGCCTGATACTCGCCAGCTGAGCCGCGCGACACCTGCCTGCTCATCTGCCTGATACTCGCCAGCTGAGCCGCGCGACACCTGCCTGCTCATCTGCCTGATACTCGCCAGCTGAGCCGCGCGACACCTGCCTGCTCATCTGCCTGATACTCGCCAGCTGAGCCGCGCGACACCTGCCTGCTCATCTGCCTGATACTCGCCAGCTGAGCCGCGCGACACCTGCCTGCTCATCTGCCTGATACTCGCCAGCTGAGCCGCGCGACACCTGCCTGCTCATCTGCCTGATACTCGCCAGCTGAGCCGCGCGACACCTGCCTGCTCATCTGCCTGATACTCGCCAGCTGAGCCGCGCGACACCTGCCTGCTCATCTGCCTGATACTCGCCAGCTGAGCCGCGCGACACCTGCCTGCTCATCTGCCTGATACTCGCCAGCTGAGCCGCGCGACACCTGCCTGCTCATCTGCCTGATACTCGCCAGCTGAGCCGCGCGACACCTGCCTGCTCATCTGCCTGATACTCGCCAGCTGAGCCGCGCGACACCTGCCTGCTCATCTGCCTGATACTCGCCAGCTGAGCCGCGCGACACCTGCCTGCTCATCTGCCTGATACTCGCCAGCTGAGCCGCGCGACACCTGCCTGCTCATCTGCCTGATACTCGCCAGCTGAGCCGCGCGACACCTGCCTGCTCATCTGCCTGATACTCGCCAGCTGAGCCGCGCGACACCTGCCTGCTCATCTGCCTGATACTCGCCAGCTGAGCCGCGCGACACCTGCCTGCTCATCTGCCTGATACTCGCCAGCTGAGCCGCGCGACACCTGCCTGCTCATCTGCCTGATACTCGCCAGCTGAGCCGCGCGACACCTGCCTGCTCATCTGCCTGATACTCGCCAGCTGAGCCGCGCGACACCTGCCTGCTCATCTGCCTGATACTCGCCAGCTGAGCCGCGCGACACCTGCCTGCTCATCTGCCTGATACTCGCCAGCTGAGCCGCGCGACACCTGCCTGCTCATCTGCCTGATACTCGCCAGCTGAGCCGCGCGACACCTGCCTGCTCATCTGCCTGATACTCGCCAGCTGAGCCGCGCGACACCTGCCTGCTCATCTGCCTGATACTCGCCAGCTGAGCCGCGCGACACCTGCCTGCTCATCTGCCTGATACTCGCCAGCTGAGCCGCGCGACACCTGCCTGCTCATCTGCCTGATACTCGCCAGCTGAGCCGCGCGACACCTGCCTGCTCATCTGCCTGATACTCGCCAGCTGAGCCGCGCGACACCTGCCTGCTCATCTGCCTGATACTCGCCAGCTGAGCCGCGCGACACCTGCCTGCTCATCTGCCTGATACTCGCCAGCTGAGCCGCGCGACACCTGCCTGCTCATCTGCCTGATACTCGCCAGCTGAGCCGCGCGACACCTGCCTGCTCATCTGCCTGATACTCGCCAGCTGAGCCGCGCGACACCTGCCTGCTCATCTGCCTGATACTCGCCAGCTGAGCCGCGCGACACCTGCCTGCTCATCTGCCTGATACTCGCCAGCTGAGCCGCGCGACACCTGCCTGCTCATCTGCCTGATACTCGCCAGCTGAGCCGCGCGACACCTGCCTGCTCATCTGCCTGATACTCGCCAGCTGAGCCGCGCGACACCTGCCTGCTCATCTGCCTGATACTCGCCAGCTGAGCCGCGCGACACCTGCCTGCTCATCTGCCTGATACTCGCCAGCTGAGCCGCGCGACACCTGCCTGCTCATCTGCCTGATACTCGCCAGCTGAGCCGCGCGACACCTGCCTGCTCATCTGCCTGATACTCGCCAGCTGAGCCGCGCGACACCTGCCTGCTCATCTGCCTGATACTCGCCAGCTGAGCCGCGCGACACCTGCCTGCTCATCTGCCTGATACTCGCCAGCTGAGCCGCGCGACACCTGCCTGCTCATCTGCCTGATACTCGCCAGCTGAGCCGCGCGACACCTGCCTGCTCATCTGCCTGATACTCGCCAGCTGAGCCGCGCGACACCTGCCTGCTCATCTGCCTGATACTCGCCAGCTGAGCCGCGCGACACCTGCCTGCTCATCTGCCTGATACTCGCCAGCTGAGCCGCGCGACACCTGCCTGCTCATCTGCCTGATACTCGCCAGCTGAGCCGCGCGACACCTGCCTGCTCATCTGCCTGATACTCGCCAGCTGAGCCGCGCGACACCTGCCTGCTCATCTGCCTGATACTCGCCAGCTGAGCCGCGCGACACCTGCCTGCTCATCTGCCTGATACTCGCCAGCTGAGCCGCGCGACACCTGCCTGCTCATCTGCCTGATACTCGCCAGCTGAGCCGCGCGACACCTGCCTGCTCATCTGCCTGATACTCGCCAGCTGAGCCGCGCGACACCTGCCTGCTCATCTGCCTGATACTCGCCAGCTGAGCCGCGCGACACCTGCCTGCTCATCTGCCTGATACTCGCCAGCTGAGCCGCGCGACACCTGCCTGCTCATCTGCCTGATACTCGCCAGCTGAGCCGCGCGACACCTGCCTGCTCATCTGCCTGATACTCGCCAGCTGAGCCGCGCGACACCTGCCTGCTCATCTGCCTGATACTCGCCAGCTGAGCCGCGCGACACCTGCCTGCTCATCTGCCTGATACTCGCCAGCTGAGCCGCGCGACACCTGCCTGCTCATCTGCCTGATACTCGCCAGCTGAGCCGCGCGACACCTGCCTGCTCATCTGCCTGATACTCGCCAGCTGAGCCGCGCGACACCTGCCTGCTCATCTGCCTGATACTCGCCAGCTGAGCCGCGCGACACCTGCCTGCTCATCTGCCTGATACTCGCCAGCTGAGCCGCGCGACACCTGCCTGCTCATCTGCCTGATACTCGCCAGCTGAGCCGCGCGACACCTGCCTGCTCATCTGCCTGATACTCGCCAGCTGAGCCGCGCGACACCTGCCTGCTCATCTGCCTGATACTCGCCAGCTGAGCCGCGCGACACCTGCCTGCTCATCTGCCTGATACTCGCCAGCTGAGCCGCGCGACACCTGCCTGCTCATCTGCCTGATACTCGCCAGCTGAGCCGCGCGACACCTGCCTGCTCATCTGCCTGATACTCGCCAGCTGAGCCGCGCGACACCTGCCTGCTCATCTGCCTGATACTCGCCAGCTGAGCCGCGCGACACCTGCCTGCTCATCTGCCTGATACTCGCCAGCTGAGCCGCGCGACACCTGCCTGCTCATCTGCCTGATACTCGCCAGCTGAGCCGCGCGACACCTGCCTGCTCATCTGCCTGATACTCGCCAGCTGAGCCGCGCGACACCTGCCTGCTCATCTGCCTGATACTCGCCAGCTGAGCCGCGCGACACCTGCCTGCTCATCTGCCTGATACTCGCCAGCTGAGCCGCGCGACACCTGCCTGCTCATCTGCCTGATACTCGCCAGCTGAGCCGCGCGACACCTGCCTGCTCATCTGCCTGATACTCGCCAGCTGAGCCGCGCGACACCTGCCTGCTCATCTGCCTGATACTCGCCAGCTGAGCCGCGCGACACCTGCCTGCTCATCTGCCTGATACTCGCCAGCTGAGCCGCGCGACACCTGCCTGCTCATCTGCCTGATACTCGCCAGCTGAGCCGCGCGACACCTGCCTGCTCATCTGCCTGATACTCGCCAGCTGAGCCGCGCGACACCTGCCTGCTCATCTGCCTGATACTCGCCAGCTGAGCCGCGCGACACCTGCCTGCTCATCTGCCTGATACTCGCCAGCTGAGCCGCGCGACACCTGCCTGCTCATCTGCCTGATACTCGCCAGCTGAGCCGCGCGACACCTGCCTGCTCATCTGCCTGATACTCGCCAGCTGAGCCGCGCGACACCTGCCTGCTCATCTGCCTGATACTCGCCAGCTGAGCCGCGCGACACCTGCCTGCTCATCTGCCTGATACTCGCCAGCTGAGCCGCGCGACACCTGCCTGCTCATCTGCCTGATACTCGCCAGCTGAGCCGCGCGACACCTGCCTGCTCATCTGCCTGATACTCGCCAGCTGAGCCGCGCGACACCTGCCTGCTCATCTGCCTGATACTCGCCAGCTGAGCCGCGCGACACCTGCCTGCTCATCTGCCTGATACTCGCCAGCTGAGCCGCGCGACACCTGCCTGCTCATCTGCCTGATACTCGCCAGCTGAGCCGCGCGACACCTGCCTGCTCATCTGCCTGATACTCGCCAGCTGAGCCGCGCGACACCTGCCTGCTCATCTGCCTGATACTCGCCAGCTGAGCCGCGCGACACCTGCCTGCTCATCTGCCTGATACTCGCCAGCTGAGCCGCGCGACACCTGCCTGCTCATCTGCCTGATACTCGCCAGCTGAGCCGCGCGACACCTGCCTGCTCATCTGCCTGATACTCGCCAGCTGAGCCGCGCGACACCTGCCTGCTCATCTGCCTGATACTCGCCAGCTGAGCCGCGCGACACCTGCCTGCTCATCTGCCTGATACTCGCCAGCTGAGCCGCGCGACACCTGCCTGCTCATCTGCCTGATACTCGCCAGCTGAGCCGCGCGACACCTGCCTGCTCATCTGCCTGATACTCGCCAGCTGAGCCGCGCGACACCTGCCTGCTCATCTGCCTGATACTCGCCAGCTGAGCCGCGCGACACCTGCCTGCTCATCTGCCTGATACTCGCCAGCTGAGCCGCGCGACACCTGCCTGCTCATCTGCCTGATACTCGCCAGCTGAGCCGCGCGACACCTGCCTGCTCATCTGCCTGATACTCGCCAGCTGAGCCGCGCGACACCTGCCTGCTCATCTGCCTGATACTCGCCAGCTGAGCCGCGCGACACCTGCCTGCTCATCTGCCTGATACTCGCCAGCTGAGCCGCGCGACACCTGCCTGCTCATCTGCCTGATACTCGCCAGCTGAGCCGCGCGACACCTGCCTGCTCATCTGCCTGATACTCGCCAGCTGAGCCGCGCGACACCTGCCTGCTCATCTGCCTGATACTCGCCAGCTGAGCCGCGCGACACCTGCCTGCTCATCTGCCTGATACTCGCCAGCTGAGCCGCGCGACACCTGCCTGCTCATCTGCCTGATACTCGCCAGCTGAGCCGCGCGACACCTGCCTGCTCATCTGCCTGATACTCGCCAGCTGAGCCGCGCGACACCTGCCTGCTCATCTGCCTGATACTCGCCAGCTGAGCCGCGCGACACCTGCCTGCTCATCTGCCTGATACTCGCCAGCTGAGCCGCGCGACACCTGCCTGCTCATCTGCCTGATACTCGCCAGCTGAGCCGCGCGACACCTGCCTGCTCATCTGCCTGATACTCGCCAGCTGAGCCGCGCGACACCTGCCTGCTCATCTGCCTGATACTCGCCAGCTGAGCCGCGCGACACCTGCCTGCTCATCTGCCTGATACTCGCCAGCTGAGCCGCGCGACACCTGCCTGCTCATCTGCCTGATACTCGCCAGCTGAGCCGCGCGACACCTGCCTGCTCATCTGCCTGATACTCGCCAGCTGAGCCGCGCGACACCTGCCTGCTCATCTGCCTGATACTCGCCAGCTGAGCCGCGCGACACCTGCCTGCTCATCTGCCTGATACTCGCCAGCTGAGCCGCGCGACACCTGCCTGCTCATCTGCCTGATACTCGCCAGCTGAGCCGCGCGACACCTGCCTGCTCATCTGCCTGATACTCGCCAGCTGAGCCGCGCGACACCTGCCTGCTCATCTGCCTGATACTCGCCAGCTGAGCCGCGCGACACCTGCCTGCTCATCTGCCTGATACTCGCCAGCTGAGCCGCGCGACACCTGCCTGCTCATCTGCCTGATACTCGCCAGCTGAGCCGCGCGACACCTGCCTGCTCATCTGCCTGATACTCGCCAGCTGAGCCGCGCGACACCTGCCTGCTCATCTGCCTGATACTCGCCAGCTGAGCCGCGCGACACCTGCCTGCTCATCTGCCTGATACTCGCCAGCTGAGCCGCGCGACACCTGCCTGCTCATCTGCCTGATACTCGCCAGCTGAGCCGCGCGACACCTGCCTGCTCATCTGCCTGATACTCGCCAGCTGAGCCGCGCGACACCTGCCTGCTCATCTGCCTGATACTCGCCAGCTGAGCCGCGCGACACCTGCCTGCTCATCTGCCTGATACTCGCCAGCTGAGCCGCGCGACACCTGCCTGCTCATCTGCCTGATACTCGCCAGCTGAGCCGCGCGACACCTGCCTGCTCATCTGCCTGATACTCGCCAGCTGAGCCGCGCGACACCTGCCTGCTCATCTGCCTGATACTCGCCAGCTGAGCCGCGCGACACCTGCCTGCTCATCTGCCTGATACTCGCCAGCTGAGCCGCGCGACACCTGCCTGCTCATCTGCCTGATACTCGCCAGCTGAGCCGCGCGACACCTGCCTGCTCATCTGCCTGATACTCGCCAGCTGAGCCGCGCGACACCTGCCTGCTCATCTGCCTGATACTCGCCAGCTGAGCCGCGCGACACCTGCCTGCTCATCTGCCTGATACTCGCCAGCTGAGCCGCGCGACACCTGCCTGCTCATCTGCCTGATACTCGCCAGCTGAGCCGCGCGACACCTGCCTGCTCATCTGCCTGATACTCGCCAGCTGAGCCGCGCGACACCTGCCTGCTCATCTGCCTGATACTCGCCAGCTGAGCCGCGCGACACCTGCCTGCTCATCTGCCTGATACTCGCCAGCTGAGCCGCGCGACACCTGCCTGCTCATCTGCCTGATACTCGCCAGCTGAGCCGCGCGACACCTGCCTGCTCATCTGCCTGATACTCGCCAGCTGAGCCGCGCGACACCTGCCTGCTCATCTGCCTGATACTCGCCAGCTGAGCCGCGCGACACCTGCCTGCTCATCTGCCTGATACTCGCCAGCTGAGCCGCGCGACACCTGCCTGCTCATCTGCCTGATACTCGCCAGCTGAGCCGCGCGACACCTGCCTGCTCATCTGCCTGATACTCGCCAGCTGAGCCGCGCGACACCTGCCTGCTCATCTGCCTGATACTCGCCAGCTGAGCCGCGCGACACCTGCCTGCTCATCTGCCTGATACTCGCCAGCTGAGCCGCGCGACACCTGCCTGCTCATCTGCCTGATACTCGCCAGCTGAGCCGCGCGACACCTGCCTGCTCATCTGCCTGATACTCGCCAGCTGAGCCGCGCGACACCTGCCTGCTCATCTGCCTGATACTCGCCAGCTGAGCCGCGCGACACCTGCCTGCTCATCTGCCTGATACTCGCCAGCTGAGCCGCGCGACACCTGCCTGCTCATCTGCCTGATACTCGCCAGCTGAGCCGCGCGACACCTGCCTGCTCATCTGCCTGATACTCGCCAGCTGAGCCGCGCGACACCTGCCTGCTCATCTGCCTGATACTCGCCAGCTGAGCCGCGCGACACCTGCCTGCTCATCTGCCTGATACTCGCCAGCTGAGCCGCGCGACACCTGCCTGCTCATCTGCCTGATACTCGCCAGCTGAGCCGCGCGACACCTGCCTGCTCATCTGCCTGATACTCGCCAGCTGAGCCGCGCGACACCTGCCTGCTCATCTGCCTGATACTCGCCAGCTGAGCCGCGCGACACCTGCCTGCTCATCTGCCTGATACTCGCCAGCTGAGCCGCGCGACACCTGCCTGCTCATCTGCCTGATACTCGCCAGCTGAGCCGCGCGACACCTGCCTGCTCATCTGCCTGATACTCGCCAGCTGAGCCGCGCGACACCTGCCTGCTCATCTGCCTGATACTCGCCAGCTGAGCCGCGCGACACCTGCCTGCTCATCTGCCTGATACTCGCCAGCTGAGCCGCGCGACACCTGCCTGCTCATCTGCCTGATACTCGCCAGCTGAGCCGCGCGACACCTGCCTGCTCATCTGCCTGATACTCGCCAGCTGAGCCGCGCGACACCTGCCTGCTCATCTGCCTGATACTCGCCAGCTGAGCCGCGCGACACCTGCCTGCTCATCTGCCTGATACTCGCCAGCTGAGCCGCGCGACACCTGCCTGCTCATCTGCCTGATACTCGCCAGCTGAGCCGCGCGACACCTGCCTGCTCATCTGCCTGATACTCGCCAGCTGAGCCGCGCGACACCTGCCTGCTCATCTGCCTGATACTCGCCAGCTGAGCCGCGCGACACCTGCCTGCTCATCTGCCTGATACTCGCCAGCTGAGCCGCGCGACACCTGCCTGCTCATCTGCCTGATACTCGCCAGCTGAGCCGCGCGACACCTGCCTGCTCATCTGCCTGATACTCGCCAGCTGAGCCGCGCGACACCTGCCTGCTCATCTGCCTGATACTCGCCAGCTGAGCCGCGCGACACCTGCCTGCTCATCTGCCTGATACTCGCCAGCTGAGCCGCGCGACACCTGCCTGCTCATCTGCCTGATACTCGCCAGCTGAGCCGCGCGACACCTGCCTGCTCATCTGCCTGATACTCGCCAGCTGAGCCGCGCGACACCTGCCTGCTCATCTGCCTGATACTCGCCAGCTGAGCCGCGCGACACCTGCCTGCTCATCTGCCTGATACTCGCCAGCTGAGCCGCGCGACACCTGCCTGCTCATCTGCCTGATACTCGCCAGCTGAGCCGCGCGACACCTGCCTGCTCATCTGCCTGATACTCGCCAGCTGAGCCGCGCGACACCTGCCTGCTCATCTGCCTGATACTCGCCAGCTGAGCCGCGCGACACCTGCCTGCTCATCTGCCTGATACTCGCCAGCTGAGCCGCGCGACACCTGCCTGCTCATCTGCCTGATACTCGCCAGCTGAGCCGCGCGACACCTGCCTGCTCATCTGCCTGATACTCGCCAGCTGAGCCGCGCGACACCTGCCTGCTCATCTGCCTGATACTCGCCAGCTGAGCCGCGCGACACCTGCCTGCTCATCTGCCTGATACTCGCCAGCTGAGCCGCGCGACACCTGCCTGCTCATCTGCCTGATACTCGCCAGCTGAGCCGCGCGACACCTGCCTGCTCATCTGCCTGATACTCGCCAGCTGAGCCGCGCGACACCTGCCTGCTCATCTGCCTGATACTCGCCAGCTGAGCCGCGCGACACCTGCCTGCTCATCTGCCTGATACTCGCCAGCTGAGCCGCGCGACACCTGCCTGCTCATCTGCCTGATACTCGCCAGCTGAGCCGCGCGACACCTGCCTGCTCATCTGCCTGATACTCGCCAGCTGAGCCGCGCGACACCTGCCTGCTCATCTGCCTGATACTCGCCAGCTGAGCCGCGCGACACCTGCCTGCTCATCTGCCTGATACTCGCCAGCTGAGCCGCGCGACACCTGCCTGCTCATCTGCCTGATACTCGCCAGCTGAGCCGCGCGACACCTGCCTGCTCATCTGCCTGATACTCGCCAGCTGAGCCGCGCGACACCTGCCTGCTCATCTGCCTGATACTCGCCAGCTGAGCCGCGCGACACCTGCCTGCTCATCTGCCTGATACTCGCCAGCTGAGCCGCGCGACACCTGCCTGCTCATCTGCCTGATACTCGCCAGCTGAGCCGCGCGACACCTGCCTGCTCATCTGCCTGATACTCGCCAGCTGAGCCGCGCGACACCTGCCTGCTCATCTGCCTGATACTCGCCAGCTGAGCCGCGCGACACCTGCCTGCTCATCTGCCTGATACTCGCCAGCTGAGCCGCGCGACACCTGCCTGCTCATCTGCCTGATACTCGCCAGCTGAGCCGCGCGACACCTGCCTGCTCATCTGCCTGATACTCGCCAGCTGAGCCGCGCGACACCTGCCTGCTCATCTGCCTGATACTCGCCAGCTGAGCCGCGCGACACCTGCCTGCTCATCTGCCTGATACTCGCCAGCTGAGCCGCGCGACACCTGCCTGCTCATCTGCCTGATACTCGCCAGCTGAGCCGCGCGACACCTGCCTGCTCATCTGCCTGATACTCGCCAGCTGAGCCGCGCGACACCTGCCTGCTCATCTGCCTGATACTCGCCAGCTGAGCCGCGCGACACCTGCCTGCTCATCTGCCTGATACTCGCCAGCTGAGCCGCGCGACACCTGCCTGCTCATCTGCCTGATACTCGCCAGCTGAGCCGCGCGACACCTGCCTGCTCATCTGCCTGATACTCGCCAGCTGAGCCGCGCGACACCTGCCTGCTCATCTGCCTGATACTCGCCAGCTGAGCCGCGCGACACCTGCCTGCTCATCTGCCTGATACTCGCCAGCTGAGCCGCGCGACACCTGCCTGCTCATCTGCCTGATACTCGCCAGCTGAGCCGCGCGACACCTGCCTGCTCATCTGCCTGATACTCGCCAGCTGAGCCGCGCGACACCTGCCTGCTCATCTGCCTGATACTCGCCAGCTGAGCCGCGCGACACCTGCCTGCTCATCTGCCTGATACTCGCCAGCTGAGCCGCGCGACACCTGCCTGCTCATCTGCCTGATACTCGCCAGCTGAGCCGCGCGACACCTGCCTGCTCATCTGCCTGATACTCGCCAGCTGAGCCGCGCGACACCTGCCTGCTCATCTGCCTGATACTCGCCAGCTGAGCCGCGCGACACCTGCCTGCTCATCTGCCTGATACTCGCCAGCTGAGCCGCGCGACACCTGCCTGCTCATCTGCCTGATACTCGCCAGCTGAGCCGCGCGACACCTGCCTGCTCATCTGCCTGATACTCGCCAGCTGAGCCGCGCGACACCTGCCTGCTCATCTGCCTGATACTCGCCAGCTGAGCCGCGCGACACCTGCCTGCTCATCTGCCTGATACTCGCCAGCTGAGCCGCGCGACACCTGCCTGCTCATCTGCCTGATACTCGCCAGCTGAGCCGCGCGACACCTGCCTGCTCATCTGCCTGATACTCGCCAGCTGAGCCGCGCGACACCTGCCTGCTCATCTGCCTGATACTCGCCAGCTGAGCCGCGCGACACCTGCCTGCTCATCTGCCTGATACTCGCCAGCTGAGCCGCGCGACACCTGCCTGCTCATCTGCCTGATACTCGCCAGCTGAGCCGCGCGACACCTGCCTGCTCATCTGCCTGATACTCGCCAGCTGAGCCGCGCGACACCTGCCTGCTCATCTGCCTGATACTCGCCAGCTGAGCCGCGCGACACCTGCCTGCTCATCTGCCTGATACTCGCCAGCTGAGCCGCGCGACACCTGCCTGCTCATCTGCCTGATACTCGCCAGCTGAGCCGCGCGACACCTGCCTGCTCATCTGCCTGATACTCGCCAGCTGAGCCGCGCGACACCTGCCTGCTCATCTGCCTGATACTCGCCAGCTGAGCCGCGCGACACCTGCCTGCTCATCTGCCTGATACTCGCCAGCTGAGCCGCGCGACACCTGCCTGCTCATCTGCCTGATACTCGCCAGCTGAGCCGCGCGACACCTGCCTGCTCATCTGCCTGATACTCGCCAGCTGAGCCGCGCGACACCTGCCTGCTCATCTGCCTGATACTCGCCAGCTGAGCCGCGCGACACCTGCCTGCTCATCTGCCTGATACTCGCCAGCTGAGCCGCGCGACACCTGCCTGCTCATCTGCCTGATACTCGCCAGCTGAGCCGCGCGACACCTGCCTGCTCATCTGCCTGATACTCGCCAGCTGAGCCGCGCGACACCTGCCTGCTCATCTGCCTGATACTCGCCAGCTGAGCCGCGCGACACCTGCCTGCTCATCTGCCTGATACTCGCCAGCTGAGCCGCGCGACACCTGCCTGCTCATCTGCCTGATACTCGCCAGCTGAGCCGCGCGACACCTGCCTGCTCATCTGCCTGATACTCGCCAGCTGAGCCGCGCGACACCTGCCTGCTCATCTGCCTGATACTCGCCAGCTGAGCCGCGCGACACCTGCCTGCTCATCTGCCTGATACTCGCCAGCTGAGCCGCGCGACACCTGCCTGCTCATCTGCCTGATACTCGCCAGCTGAGCCGCGCGACACCTGCCTGCTCATCTGCCTGATACTCGCCAGCTGAGCCGCGCGACACCTGCCTGCTCATCTGCCTGATACTCGCCAGCTGAGCCGCGCGACACCTGCCTGCTCATCTGCCTGATACTCGCCAGCTGAGCCGCGCGACACCTGCCTGCTCATCTGCCTGATACTCGCCAGCTGAGCCGCGCGACACCTGCCTGCTCATCTGCCTGATACTCGCCAGCTGAGCCGCGCGACACCTGCCTGCTCATCTGCCTGATACTCGCCAGCTGAGCCGCGCGACACCTGCCTGCTCATCTGCCTGATACTCGCCAGCTGAGCCGCGCGACACCTGCCTGCTCATCTGCCTGATACTCGCCAGCTGAGCCGCGCGACACCTGCCTGCTCATCTGCCTGATACTCGCCAGCTGAGCCGCGCGACACCTGCCTGCTCATCTGCCTGATACTCGCCAGCTGAGCCGCGCGACACCTGCCTGCTCATCTGCCTGATACTCGCCAGCTGAGCCGCGCGACACCTGCCTGCTCATCTGCCTGATACTCGCCAGCTGAGCCGCGCGACACCTGCCTGCTCATCTGCCTGATACTCGCCAGCTGAGCCGCGCGACACCTGCCTGCTCATCTGCCTGATACTCGCCAGCTGAGCCGCGCGACACCTGCCTGCTCATCTGCCTGATACTCGCCAGCTGAGCCGCGCGACACCTGCCTGCTCATCTGCCTGATACTCGCCAGCTGAGCCGCGCGACACCTGCCTGCTCATCTGCCTGATACTCGCCAGCTGAGCCGCGCGACACCTGCCTGCTCATCTGCCTGATACTCGCCAGCTGAGCCGCGCGACACCTGCCTGCTCATCTGCCTGATACTCGCCAGCTGAGCCGCGCGACACCTGCCTGCTCATCTGCCTGATACTCGCCAGCTGAGCCGCGCGACACCTGCCTGCTCATCTGCCTGATACTCGCCAGCTGAGCCGCGCGACACCTGCCTGCTCATCTGCCTGATACTCGCCAGCTGAGCCGCGCGACACCTGCCTGCTCATCTGCCTGATACTCGCCAGCTGAGCCGCGCGACACCTGCCTGCTCATCTGCCTGATACTCGCCAGCTGAGCCGCGCGACACCTGCCTGCTCATCTGCCTGATACTCGCCAGCTGAGCCGCGCGACACCTGCCTGCTCATCTGCCTGATACTCGCCAGCTGAGCCGCGCGACACCTGCCTGCTCATCTGCCTGATACTCGCCAGCTGAGCCGCGCGACACCTGCCTGCTCATCTGCCTGATACTCGCCAGCTGAGCCGCGCGACACCTGCCTGCTCATCTGCCTGATACTCGCCAGCTGAGCCGCGCGACACCTGCCTGCTCATCTGCCTGATACTCGCCAGCTGAGCCGCGCGACACCTGCCTGCTCATCTGCCTGATACTCGCCAGCTGAGCCGCGCGACACCTGCCTGCTCATCTGCCTGATACTCGCCAGCTGAGCCGCGCGACACCTGCCTGCTCATCTGCCTGATACTCGCCAGCTGAGCCGCGCGACACCTGCCTGCTCATCTGCCTGATACTCGCCAGCTGAGCCGCGCGACACCTGCCTGCTCATCTGCCTGATACTCGCCAGCTGAGCCGCGCGACACCTGCCTGCTCATCTGCCTGATACTCGCCAGCTGAGCCGCGCGACACCTGCCTGCTCATCTGCCTGATACTCGCCAGCTGAGCCGCGCGACACCTGCCTGCTCATCTGCCTGATACTCGCCAGCTGAGCCGCGCGACACCTGCCTGCTCATCTGCCTGATACTCGCCAGCTGAGCCGCGCGACACCTGCCTGCTCATCTGCCTGATACTCGCCAGCTGAGCCGCGCGACACCTGCCTGCTCATCTGCCTGATACTCGCCAGCTGAGCCGCGCGACACCTGCCTGCTCATCTGCCTGATACTCGCCAGCTGAGCCGCGCGACACCTGCCTGCTCATCTGCCTGATACTCGCCAGCTGAGCCGCGCGACACCTGCCTGCTCATCTGCCTGATACTCGCCAGCTGAGCCGCGCGACACCTGCCTGCTCATCTGCCTGATACTCGCCAGCTGAGCCGCGCGACACCTGCCTGCTCATCTGCCTGATACTCGCCAGCTGAGCCGCGCGACACCTGCCTGCTCATCTGCCTGATACTCGCCAGCTGAGCCGCGCGACACCTGCCTGCTCATCTGCCTGATACTCGCCAGCTGAGCCGCGCGACACCTGCCTGCTCATCTGCCTGATACTCGCCAGCTGAGCCGCGCGACACCTGCCTGCTCATCTGCCTGATACTCGCCAGCTGAGCCGCGCGACACCTGCCTGCTCATCTGCCTGATACTCGCCAGCTGAGCCGCGCGACACCTGCCTGCTCATCTGCCTGATACTCGCCAGCTGAGCCGCGCGACACCTGCCTGCTCATCTGCCTGATACTCGCCAGCTGAGCCGCGCGACACCTGCCTGCTCATCTGCCTGATACTCGCCAGCTGAGCCGCGCGACACCTGCCTGCTCATCTGCCTGATACTCGCCAGCTGAGCCGCGCGACACCTGCCTGCTCATCTGCCTGATACTCGCCAGCTGAGCCGCGCGACACCTGCCTGCTCATCTGCCTGATACTCGCCAGCTGAGCCGCGCGACACCTGCCTGCTCATCTGCCTGATACTCGCCAGCTGAGCCGCGCGACACCTGCCTGCTCATCTGCCTGATACTCGCCAGCTGAGCCGCGCGACACCTGCCTGCTCATCTGCCTGATACTCGCCAGCTGATCCCCGCGACACCTGCCTGCTCATCTGCCTGATACTCGCCAGCTGAGCCGCGCGACACCTGCCTGCTCATCTGCCTGATACTCGCCAGCTGAGCCGCGCGACACCTGCCTGCTCATCTGCCTGATACTCGCCAGCTGAGCCGCGCGACACCTGCCTGCTCATCTGCCTGATACTCGCCAGCTGAGCCGCGCGACACCTGCCTGCTCATCTGCCTGATACTCGCCAGCTGAGCCGCGCGACACCTGCCTGCTCATCTGCCTGATACTCGCCAGCTGAGCCGCGCGACACCTGCCTGCTCATCTGCCTGATACTCGCCAGCTGAGCCGCGCGACACCTGCCTGCTCATCTGCCTGATACTCGCCAGCTGAGCCCCGCGACACCTGCCTGCTCATCTGCCTGATACTCGCCAGCTGAGCCGCGCGACACCTGCCTGCTCATCTGCCTGATACTCGCCAGCTGAGCCGCGCGACACCTGCCTGCTCATCTGCCTGATACTCGCCAGCTCAGCCGCGCGACACCTGCCTGCTCATCTGCCTGATACTCGCCAGCTGAGCCGCGCGACACCTGCCTGCTCATCTGCCTGATACTCGCCAGCTGAGCCGCGCGACACCTGCCTGCTCATCTGCCTGATACTCGCCAGCTGAGCCGCGCGACACCTGCCTGCTCATCTGCCTGATACTCGCCAGCTGAGCCGCGCGACACCTGCCTGCTCATCTGCCTGATACTCGCCAGCTGAGCCGCGCGACACCTGCCTGCTCATCTGCCTGATACTCGCCAGCTGAGCCGCGCGACACCTGCCTGCTCATCTGCCTGATACTCGCCAGCTGAGCCGCGCGACACCTGCCTGCTCATCTGCCTGATACTCGCCAGCTGAGCCGCGCGACACCTGCCTGCTCATCTGCCTGATACTCGCCAGCTGAGCCGCGCGACACCTGCCTGCTCATCTGCCTGATACTCGCCAGCTCAGTCGCGCGACACCTGCCTGCTCATCTGCCTGATACTCGCCAGCTGAGCCGCGCGACACCTGCCTGCTCATCTGCCTGATACTCGCCAGCTGAGCCGCGCGACACCTGCCTGCTCATCTGCCTGATACTCGCCAGCTGAGCCGCGCGACACCTGCCTGCTCATCTGCCTGATACTCGCCAGCTGAGCCGCGCGACACCTGCCTGCTCATCTGCCTGATACTCGCCAGCTGAGCCGCGCGACACCTGCCTGCTCATCTGCCTGATACTCGCCAGCTGAGCCGCGCGACACCTGCCTGCTCATCTGCCTGATACTCGCCAGCTGAGCCGCGCGACACCTGCCTGCTCATCTGCCTGATACTCGCCAGCTGAGCCGCGCGACACCTGCCTGCTCATCTGCCTGATACTCGCCAGCTGAGCCGCGCGACACCTGCCTGCTCATCTGCCTGATACTCGCCAGCTGAGCCGCGCGACACCTGCCTGCTCATCTGCCTGATACTCGCTAGCTGAGCCGCGCGACACCTGCCTGCTCATCTGCCTGATACTCGCCAGCTGAGCCGCGCGACACCTGCCTGCTCATCTGCCTGATACTCGCCAGCTGAGCGGCGCGACACCTGCCTGCTCATCTGCCTGATACTCGCCAGCTGAGCCGCGCGACACCTGCCTGCTCATCTGCCTGATACTCGCCAGCTGAGCCGCGCGACACCTGCCTGCTCATCTGCCTGATACTCGCCAGCTGAGCCGCGCGACACCTGCCTGCTCATCTGCCTGATACTCGCCAGCTGAGCCGCGCGACACCTGCCTGCTCATCTGCCTGATACTCGCCAGCTGAGCCGCGCGACACCTGCCTGCTCATCTGCCTGATACTCGCCAGCTGAGCCGCGCGACACCTGCCTGCTCATCTGCCTGATGCTCGCCAGCTGAGCCGCGCGACACCTGCCTGCTCATCTGCCTGATACTCGCCAGCTGAGCCGCGCGACACCTGCCTGTTCATCTGCCTGATACTCGCCAGCTGAGCCGCGCGACACCTGCCTGCTCATCTGCCTGATACTCGCCAGCTGAGCCGCGCGACACCTGCCTGCTCATCTGCCTGATACTCGCCAGCTGAGCCGCGCGACACCTGCCTGCTCATCTGCCTGATACTCGCCAGCTGAGCCGCGCGACACCTGCCTGCTCATCTGCCTGATACTCGCCAGCTGAGCCGCGCGACACCTGCCTGCTCATCTGCCTGATACTCGCCAGCTGAGCCGCGCGACACCTGCCTGCTCATCTGCCTGATACTCGCCAGCTGAGCCCCGCGACACCTGCCTGCTCATCTGCCTGATACTCGCCAGCTGAGCCGCGCGACACCTGCCTGCTCATCTGCCTGATACTCGCCAGCTGAGCCGCGCGACACCTGCCTGCTCATCTGCCTGATATTCGCCAGCTGAGCCGCGCGACACCTGCCTGCTCATCTGCCTGATACTCGCCAGCTGAGCCGCGCGACACCTGCCTGCTCATCTGCCTGATACTCGCCAGCTGAGCCGCGCGACACCTGCCTGCTCATCTGCCTGATACTCGCCAGCTGAGCCGCGCGACACCTGCCTGCTCATCTGCCTGATACTCGCCAGCTGAGCCGCGCGACACCTGCCTGCTCATCTGCCTGATACTCGCCAGCTGAGCCGCGCGACACCTGCCTGCTCATCTGCCTGATACTCGCCAGCTGAGCCGCGCGACACCTGCCTGCTCATCTGCCTGATACTCGCCAGCTGAGCCGCGCGACACCTGCCTGCTCATCTGCCTGATACTCGCCAGCTGAGCCGCGCGACACCTGCCTGCTCATCTGCCTGATACTCGCCAGCTGAGCCGCGCGACACCTGCCTGCTCATCTGCCTGATACTCGCCAGCTGAGCCGCGCGACACCTGCCTGCTCATCTGCCTGATACTCGCCAGCTGAGCCGCGCGACACCTGCCTGCTCATCTGCCTGATACTCGCCAGCTGAGCCGCGCGACACCTGCCTGCTCATCTGCCTGATACTCGCCAGCTGAGCCGCGCGACACCTGCCTGCTCATCTGCCTGATACTCGCCAGCTGAGCCGCGCGACACCTGCCTGCTCATCTGCCTGATACTCGCCAGCTGAGCCGCGCGACACCTGCCTGCTCATCTGCCTGATACTCGCCAGCTGAGCCGCGCGACACCTGCCTGCTCATCTGCCTGATACTCGCCAGCTGAGCCGCGCGACACCTGCCTGCTCATCTGCCTGATACTCGCCAGCTGAGCCGCGCGACACCTGCCTGCTCATCTGCCTGATACTCGCCAGCTGAGCCGCGCGACACCTGCCTGCTCATCTGCCTGATACTCGCCAGCTGAGCCGCGCGACACCTGCCTGCTCATCTGCCTGATACTCGCCAGCTGAGCCGCGCGACACCTGCCTGCTCATCTGCCTGATACTCGCCAGCTGAGCCGCGCGACACCTGCCTGCTCATCTGCCTGATACTCGCCAGCTGAGCCGCGCGACACCTGCCTGCTCATCTGCCTGATACTCGCCAGCTGAGCCGCGCGACACCTGCCTGCTCATCTGCCTGATACTCGCCAGCTGAGCCGCGCGACACCTGCCTGCTCATCTGCCTGATACTCGCCAGCTGAGCCGCGCGACACCTGCCTGCTCATCTGCCTGATACTCGCCAGCTGAGCCGCGCGACACCTGCCTGCTCATCTGCCTGATACTCGCCAGCTGAGCCGCGCGACACCTGCCTGCTCATCTGCCTGATACTCGCCAGCTGAGCCGCGCGACACCTGCCTGCTCATCTGCCTGATACTCGCCAGCTGAGCCGCGCGACACCTGCCTGCTCATCTGCCTGATACTCGCCAGCTGAGCCGCGCGACACCTGCCTGCTCATCTGCCTGATACTCGCCAGCTGAGCCGCGCGACACCTGCCTGCTCATCTGCCTGATACTCGCCAGCTGAGCCGCGCGACACCTGCCTGCTCATCTGCCTGATACTCGCCAGCTGAGCCGCGCGACACCTGCCTGCTCATCTGCCTGATACTCGCCAGCTGAGCCGCGCGACACCTGCCTGCTCATCTGCCTGATACTCGCCAGCTGAGCCGCGCGACACCTGCCTGCTCATCTGCCTGATACTCGCCAGCTGAGCCGCGCGACACCTGCCTGCTCATCTGCCTGATACTCGCCAGCTGAGCCGCGCGACACCTGCCTGCTCATCTGCCTGATACTCGCCAGCTGAGCCGCGCGACACCTGCCTGCTCATCTGCCTGATACTCGCCAGCTGAGCCGCGCGACACCTGCCTGCTCATCTGCCTGATACTCGCCAGCTGAGCCGCGCGACACCTGCCTGCTCATCTGCCTGATACTCGCCAGCTGAGCCGCGCGACACCTGCCTGCTCATCTGCCTGATACTCGCCAGCTGAGCCGCGCGACACCTGCCTGCTCATCTGCCTGATACTCGCCAGCTGAGCCGCGCGACACCTGCCTGCTCATCTGCCTGATACTCGCCAGCTGAGCCGCGCGACACCTGCCTGCTCATCTGCCTGATACTCGCCAGCTGAGCCGCGCGACACCTGCCTGCTCATCTGCCTGATACTCGCCAGCTGAGCCGCGCGACACCTGCCTGCTCATCTGCCTGATACTCGCCAGCTGAGCCGCGCGACACCTGCCTGCTCATCTGCCTGATACTCGCCAGCTGAGCCGCGCGACACCTGCCTGCTCATCTGCCTGATACTCGCCAGCTGAGCCGCGCGACACCTGCCTGCTCATCTGCCTGATACTCGCCAGCTGAGCCGCGCGACACCTGCCTGCTCATCTGCCTGATACTCGCCAGCTGAGCCGCGCGACACCTGCCTGCTCATCTGCCTGATACTCGCCAGCTGAGCCGCGCGACACCTGCCTGCTCATCTGCCTGATACTCGCCAGCTGAGCCGCGCGACACCTGCCTGCTCATCTGCCTGATACTCGCCAGCTGAGCCGCGCGACACCTGCCTGCTCATCTGCCTGATACTCGCCAGCTGAGCCGCGCGACACCTGCCTGCTCATCTGCCTGATACTCGCCAGCTGAGCCGCGCGACACCTGCCTGCTCATCTGCCTGATACTCGCCAGCTGAGCCGCGCGACACCTGCCTGCTCATCTGCCTGATACTCGCCAGCTGAGCCGCGCGACACCTGCCTGCTCATCTGCCTGATACTCGCCAGCTGAGCCGCGCGACACCTGCCTGCTCATCTGCCTGATACTCGCCAGCTGAGCCGCGCGACACCTGCCTGCTCATCTGCCTGATACTCGCCAGCTGAGCCGCGCGACACCTGCCTGCTCATCTGCCTGATACTCGCCAGCTGAGCCGCGCGACACCTGCCTGCTCATCTGCCTGATACTCGCCAGCTGAGCCGCGCGACACCTGCCTGCTCATCTGCCTGATACTCGCCAGCTGAGCCGCGCGACACCTGCCTGCTCATCTGCCTGATACTCGCCAGCTGAGCCGCGCGACACCTGCCTGCTCATCTGCCTGATACTCGCCAGCTGAGCCGCGCGACACCTGCCTGCTCATCTGCCTGATACTCGCCAGCTGAGCCGCGCGACACCTGCCTGCTCATCTGCCTGATACTCGCCAGCTGAGCCGCGCGACACCTGCCTGCTCATCTGCCTGATACTCGCCAGCTGAGCCGCGCGACACCTGCCTGCTCATCTGCCTGATACTCGCCAGCTGAGCCGCGCGACACCTGCCTGCTCATCTGCCTGATACTCGCCAGCTGAGCCGCGCGACACCTGCCTGCTCATCTGCCTGATACTCGCCAGCTGAGCCGCGCGACACCTGCCTGCTCATCTGCCTGATACTCGCCAGCTGAGCCGCGCGACACCTGCCTGCTCATCTGCCTGATACTCGCCAGCTGAGCCGCGCGACACCTGCCTGCTCATCTGCCTGATACTCGCCAGCTGAGCCGCGCGACACCTGCCTGCTCATCTGCCTGATACTCGCCAGCTGAGCCGCGCGACACCTGCCTGCTCATCTGCCTGATACTCGCCAGCTGAGCCGCGCGACACCTGCCTGCTCATCTGCCTGATACTCGCCAGCTGAGCCGCGCGACACCTGCCTGCTCATCTGCCTGATACTCGCCAGCTGAGCCGCGCGACACCTGCCTGCTCATCTGCCTGATACTCGCCAGCTGAGCCGCGCGACACCTGCCTGCTCATCTGCCTGATACTCGCCAGCTGAGCCGCGCGACACCTGCCTGCTCATCTGCCTGATACTCGCCAGCTGAGCCGCGCGACACCTGCCTGCTCATCTGCCTGATACTCGCCAGCTGAGCCGCGCGACACCTGCCTGCTCATCTGCCTGATACTCGCCAGCTGAGCCGCGCGACACCTGCCTGCTCATCTGCCTGATACTCGCCAGCTGAGCCGCGCGACACCTGCCTGCTCATCTGCCTGATACTCGCCAGCTGAGCCGCGCGACACCTGCCTGCTCATCTGCCTGATACTCGCCAGCTGAGCCGCGCGACACCTGCCTGCTCATCTGCCTGATACTCGCCAGCTGAGCCGCGCGACACCTGCCTGCTCATCTGCCTGATACTCGCCAGCTGAGCCGCGCGACACCTGCCTGCTCATCTGCCTGATACTCGCCAGCTGAGCCGCGCGACACCTGCCTGCTCATCTGCCTGATACTCGCCAGCTGAGCCGCGCGACACCTGCCTGCTCATCTGCCTGATACTCGCCAGCTGAGCCGCGCGACACCTGCCTGCTCATCTGCCTGATACTCGCCAGCTGAGCCGCGCGACACCTGCCTGCTCATCTGCCTGATACTCGCCAGCTGAGCCGCGCGACACCTGCCTGCTCATCTGCCTGATACTCGCCAGCTGAGCCGCGCGACACCTGCCTGCTCATCTGCCTGATACTCGCCAGCTGAGCCGCGCGACACCTGCCTGCTCATCTGCCTGATACTCGCCAGCTGAGCCGCGCGACACCTGCCTGCTCATCTGCCTGATACTCGCCAGCTGAGCCGCGCGACACCTGCCTGCTCATCTGCCTGATACTCGCCAGCTGAGCCGCGCGACACCTGCCTGCTCATCTGCCTGATACTCGCCAGCTGAGCCGCGCGACACCTGCCTGCTCATCTGCCTGATACTCGCCAGCTGAGCCGCGCGACACCTGCCTGCTCATCTGCCTGATACTCGCCAGCTGAGCCGCGCGACACCTGCCTGCTCATCTGCCTGATACTCGCCAGCTGAGCCGCGCGACACCTGCCTGCTCATCTGCCTGATACTCGCCAGCTGAGCCGCGCGACACCTGCCTGCTCATCTGCCTGATACTCGCCAGCTGAGCCGCGCGACACCTGCCTGCTCATCTGCCTGATACTCGCCAGCTGAGCCGCGCGACACCTGCCTGCTCATCTGCCTGATACTCGCCAGCTGAGCCGCGCGACACCTGCCTGCTCATCTGCCTGATACTCGCCAGCTGAGCCGCGCGACACCTGCCTGCTCATCTGCCTGATACTCGCCAGCTGAGCCGCGCGACACCTGCCTGCTCATCTGCCTGATACTCGCCAGCTGAGCCGCGCGACACCTGCCTGCTCATCTGCCTGATACTCGCCAGCTGAGCCGCGCGACACCTGCCTGCTCATCTGCCTGATACTCGCCAGCTGAGCCGCGCGACACCTGCCTGCTCATCTGCCTGATACTCGCCAGCTGAGCCGCGCGACACCTGCCTGCTCATCTGCCTGATACTCGCCAGCTGAGCCGCGCGACACCTGCCTGCTCATCTGCCTGATACTCGCCAGCTGAGCCGCGCGACACCTGCCTGCTCATCTGCCTGATACTCGCCAGCTGAGCCGCGCGACACCTGCCTGCTCATCTGCCTGATACTCGCCAGCTGAGCCGCGCGACACCTGCCTGCTCATCTGCCTGATACTCGCCAGCTGAGCCGCGCGACACCTGCCTGCTCATCTGCCTGATACTCGCCAGCTGAGCCGCGCGACACCTGCCTGCTCATCTGCCTGATACTCGCCAGCTGAGCCGCGCGACACCTGCCTGCTCATCTGCCTGATACTCGCCAGCTGAGCCGCGCGACACCTGCCTGCTCATCTGCCTGATACTCGCCAGCTGAGCCGCGCGACACCTGCCTGCTCATCTGCCTGATACTCGCCAGCTGAGCCGCGCGACACCTGCCTGCTCATCTGCCTGATACTCGCCAGCTGAGCCGCGCGACACCTGCCTGCTCATCTGCCTGATACTCGCCAGCTGAGCCGCGCGACACCTGCCTGCTCATCTGCCTGATACTCGCCAGCTGAGCCGCGCGACACCTGCCTGCTCATCTGCCTGATACTCGCCAGCTGAGCCGCGCGACACCTGCCTGCTCATCTGCCTGATACTCGCCAGCTGAGCCGCGCGACACCTGCCTGCTCATCTGCCTGATACTCGCCAGCTGAGCCGCGCGACACCTGCCTGCTCATCTGCCTGATACTCGCCAGCTGAGCCGCGCGACACCTGCCTGCTCATCTGCCTGATACTCGCCAGCTGAGCCGCGCGACACCTGCCTGCTCATCTGCCTGATACTCGCCAGCTGAGCCGCGCGACACCTGCCTGCTCATCTGCCTGATACTCGCCAGCTGAGCCGCGCGACACCTGCCTGCTCATCTGCCTGATACTCGCCAGCTGAGCCGCGCGACACCTGCCTGCTCATCTGCCTGATACTCGCCAGCTGAGCCGCGCGACACCTGCCTGCTCATCTGCCTGATACTCGCCAGCTGAGCCGCGCGACACCTGCCTGCTCATCTGCCTGATACTCGCCAGCTGAGCCGCGCGACACCTGCCTGCTCATCTGCCTGATACTCGCCAGCTGAGCCGCGCGACACCTGCCTGCTCATCTGCCTGATACTCGCCAGCTGAGCCGCGCGACACCTGCCTGCTCATCTGCCTGATACTCGCCAGCTGAGCCGCGCGACACCTGCCTGCTCATCTGCCTGATACTCGCCAGCTGAGCCGCGCGACACCTGCCTGCTCATCTGCCTGATACTCGCCAGCTGAGCCGCGCGACACCTGCCTGCTCATCTGCCTGATACTCGCCAGCTGAGCCGCGCGACACCTGCCTGCTCATCTGCCTGATACTCGCCAGCTGAGCCGCGCGACACCTGCCTGCTCATCTGCCTGATACTCGCCAGCTGAGCCGCGCGACACCTGCCTGCTCATCTGCCTGATACTCGCCAGCTGAGCCGCGCGACACCTGCCTGCTCATCTGCCTGATACTCGCCAGCTGAGCCGCGCGACACCTGCCTGCTCATCTGCCTGATACTCGCCAGCTGAGCCGCGCGACACCTGCCTGCTCATCTGCCTGATACTCGCCAGCTGAGCCGCGCGACACCTGCCTGCTCATCTGCCTGATACTCGCCAGCTGAGCCGCGCGACACCTGCCTGCTCATCTGCCTGATACTCGCCAGCTGAGCCGCGCGACACCTGCCTGCTCATCTGCCTGATACTCGCCAGCTGAGCCGCGCGACACCTGCCTGCTCATCTGCCTGATACTCGCCAGCTGAGCCGCGCGACACCTGCCTGCTCATCTGCCTGATACTCGCCAGCTGAGCCGCGCGACACCTGCCTGCTCATCTGCCTGATACTCGCCAGCTGAGCCGCGCGACACCTGCCTGCTCATCTGCCTGATACTCGCCAGCTGAGCCGCGCGACACCTGCCTGCTCATCTGCCTGATACTCGCCAGCTGAGCCGCGCGACACCTGCCTGCTCATCTGCCTGATACTCGCCAGCTGAGCCGCGCGACACCTGCCTGCTCATCTGCCTGATACTCGCCAGCTGAGCCGCGCGACACCTGCCTGCTCATCTGCCTGATACTCGCCAGCTGAGCCGCGCGACACCTGCCTGCTCATCTGCCTGATACTCGCCAGCTGAGCCGCGCGACACCTGCCTGCTCATCTGCCTGATACTCGCCAGCTGAGCCGCGCGACACCTGCCTGCTCATCTGCCTGATACTCGCCAGCTGAGCCGCGCGACACCTGCCTGCTCATCTGCCTGATACTCGCCAGCTGAGCCGCGCGACACCTGCCTGCTCATCTGCCTGATACTCGCCAGCTGAGCCGCGCGACACCTGCCTGCTCATCTGCCTGATACTCGCCAGCTGAGCCGCGCGACACCTGCCTGCTCATCTGCCTGATACTCGCCAGCTGAGCCGCGCGACACCTGCCTGCTCATCTGCCTGATACTCGCCAGCTGAGCCGCGCGACACCTGCCTGCTCATCTGCCTGATACTCGCCAGCTGAGCCGCGCGACACCTGCCTGCTCATCTGCCTGATACTCGCCAGCTGAGCCGCGCGACACCTGCCTGCTCATCTGCCTGATACTCGCCAGCTGAGCCGCGCGACACCTGCCTGCTCATCTGCCTGATACTCGCCAGCTGAGCCGCGCGACACCTGCCTGCTCATCTGCCTGATACTCGCCAGCTGAGCCGCGCGACACCTGCCTGCTCATCTGCCTGATACTCGCCAGCTGAGCCGCGCGACACCTGCCTGCTCATCTGCCTGATACTCGCCAGCTGAGCCGCGCGACACCTGCCTGCTCATCTGCCTGATACTCGCCAGCTGAGCCGCGCGACACCTGCCTGCTCATCTGCCTGATACTCGCCAGCTGAGCCGCGCGACACCTGCCTGCTCATCTGCCTGATACTCGCCAGCTGAGCCGCGCGACACCTGCCTGCTCATCTGCCTGATACTCGCCAGCTGAGCCGCGCGACACCTGCCTGCTCATCTGCCTGATACTCGCCAGCTGAGCCGCGCGACACCTGCCTGCTCATCTGCCTGATACTCGCCAGCTGAGCCGCGCGACACCTGCCTGCTCATCTGCCTGATACTCGCCAGCTGAGCCGCGCGACACCTGCCTGCTCATCTGCCTGATACTCGCCAGCTGAGCCGCGCGACACCTGCCTGCTCATCTGCCTGATACTCGCCAGCTGAGCCGCGCGACACCTGCCTGCTCATCTGCCTGATACTCGCCAGCTGAGCCGCGCGACACCTGCCTGCTCATCTGCCTGATACTCGCCAGCTGAGCCGCGCGACACCTGCCTGCTCATCTGCCTGATACTCGCCAGCTGAGCCGCGCGACACCTGCCTGCTCATCTGCCTGATACTCGCCAGCTGAGCCGCGCGACACCTGCCTGCTCATCTGCCTGATACTCGCCAGCTGAGCCGCGCGACACCTGCCTGCTCATCTGCCTGATACTCGCCAGCTGAGCCGCGCGACACCTGCCTGCTCATCTGCCTGATACTCGCCAGCTGAGCCGCGCGACACCTGCCTGCTCATCTGCCTGATACTCGCCAGCTGAGCCGCGCGACACCTGCCTGCTCATCTGCCTGATACTCGCCAGCTGAGCCGCGCGACACCTGCCTGCTCATCTGCCTGATACTCGCCAGCTGAGCCGCGCGACACCTGCCTGCTCATCTGCCTGATACTCGCCAGCTGAGCCGCGCGACACCTGCCTGCTC
Source organism: Bos javanicus (assembly GCF_032452875.1). NCBI lineage: Eukaryota > Metazoa > Chordata > Mammalia > Artiodactyla > Bovidae > Bos > Bos javanicus. Next base: position 285,724 of record NW_026893889.1, read on the forward strand.
ATCTGCCTGATACTCGCCAGCTGAGCCGCGCGACACCTGCCTGCTCATCTGCCTGATACTCGCCAGCTGAGCCGCGCGACACCTGCCTGCTCATCTGCCTGATACTCGCCAGCTGAGCCGCGCGACACCTGCCTGCTCATCTGCCTGATACTCGCCAGCTGAGCCGCGCGACACCTGCCTGCTCATCTGCCTGATACTCGCCAGCTGAGCCGCGCGACACCTGCCTGCTCATCTGCCTGATACTCGCCAGCTGAGCCGCGCGACACCTGCCTGCTCATCTGCCTGATACTCGCCAGCTGAGCCGCGCGACACCTGCCTGCTCATCTGCCTGATACTCGCCAGCTGAGCCGCGCGACACCTGCCTGCTCATCTGCCTGATACTCGCCAGCTGAGCCGCGCGACACCTGCCTGCTCATCTGCCTGATACTCGCCAGCTGAGCCGCGCGACACCTGCCTGCTCATCTGCCTGATACTCGCCAGCTGAGCCGCGCGACACCTGCCTGCTCATCTGCCTGATACTCGCCAGCTGAGCCGCGCGACACCTGCCTGCTCATCTGCCTGATACTCGCCAGCTGAGCCGCGCGACACCTGCCTGCTCATCTGCCTGATACTCGCCAGCTGAGCCGCGCGACACCTGCCTGCTCATCTGCCTGATACTCGCCAGCTGAGCCGCGCGACACCTGCCTGCTCATCTGCCTGATACTCGCCAGCTGAGCCGCGCGACACCTGCCTGCTCATCTGCCTGATACTCGCCAGCTGAGCCGCGCGACACCTGCCTGCTCATCTGCCTGATACTCGCCAGCTGAGCCGCGCGACACCTGCCTGCTCATCTGCCTGATACTCGCCAGCTGAGCCGCGCGACACCTGCCTGCTCATCTGCCTGATACTCGCCAGCTGAGCCGCGCGACACCTGCCTGCTCATCTGCCTGATACTCGCCAGCTGAGCCGCGCGACACCTGCCTGCTCATCTGCCTGATACTCGCCAGCTGAGCCGCGCGACACCTGCCTGCTCATCTGCCTGATACTCGCCAGCTGAGCCGCGCGACACCTGCCTGCTCATCTGCCTGATACTCGCCAGCTGAGCCGCGCGACACCTGCCTGCTCATCTGCCTGATACTCGCCAGCTGAGCCGCGCGACACCTGCCTGCTCATCTGCCTGATACTCGCCAGCTGAGCCGCGCGACACCTGCCTGCTCATCTGCCTGATACTCGCCAGCTGAGCCGCGCGACACCTGCCTGCTCATCTGCCTGATACTCGCCAGCTGAGCCGCGCGACACCTGCCTGCTCATCTGCCTGATACTCGCCAGCTGAGCCGCGCGACACCTGCCTGCTCATCTGCCTGATACTCGCCAGCTGAGCCGCGCGACACCTGCCTGCTCATCTGCCTGATACTCGCCAGCTGAGCCGCGCGACACCTGCCTGCTCATCTGCCTGATACTCGCCAGCTGAGCCGCGCGACACCTGCCTGCTCATCTGCCTGATACTCGCCAGCTGAGCCGCGCGACACCTGCCTGCTCATCTGCCTGATACTCGCCAGCTGAGCCGCGCGACACCTGCCTGCTCATCTGCCTGATACTCGCCAGCTGAGCCGCGCGACACCTGCCTGCTCATCTGCCTGATACTCGCCAGCTGAGCCGCGCGACACCTGCCTGCTCATCTGCCTGATACTCGCCAGCTGAGCCGCGCGACACCTGCCTGCTCATCTGCCTGATACTCGCCAGCTGAGCCGCGCGACACCTGCCTGCTCATCTGCCTGATACTCGCCAGCTGAGCCGCGCGACACCTGCCTGCTCATCTGCCTGATACTCGCCAGCTGAGCCGCGACACCTGCCTGCTCATCTGCCTGATACTCGCCAGCTGAGCCGCGCGACACCTGCCTGCTCATCTGCCTGATACTCGCCAGCTGAGCCGCGCGACACCTGCCTGCTCATCTGCCTGATACTCGCCAGCTGAGCCGCGCGACACCTGCCTGCTCATCTGCCTGATACTCGCCAGCTGAGCCGCGCGACACCTGCCTGCTCATCTGCCTGATACTCGCCAGCTGAGCCGCGCGACACCTGCCTGCTCATCTGCCTGATACTCGCCAGCTGAGCCGCGCGACACCTGCCTGCTCATCTGCCTGATACTCGCCAGCTGAGCCGCGACACCTGCCTGCTCATCTGCCTGATACTCGCCAGCTGAGCCGCGCGACACCTGCCTGCTCATCTGCCTGATACTCGCCAGCTGAGCCGCGCGACACCTGCCTGCTCATCTGCCTGATACTCGCCAGCTGAGCCGCGCGACACCTGCCTGCTCATCTGCCTGATACTCGCCAGCTGAGCCGCGCGACACCTGCCTGCTCATCTGCCTGATACTCGCCAGCTGAGCCGCGCGACACCTGCCTGCTCATCTGCCTGATACTCGCCAGCTGAGCCGCGCGACACCTGCCTGCTCATCTGCCTGATACTCGCCAGCTGAGCCGCGCGACACCTGCCTGCTCATCTGCCTGATACTCGCCAGCTGAGCCGCGCGACACCTGCCTGCTCATCTGCCTGATACTCGCCAGCTGAGCCGCGCGACACCTGCCTGCTCATCTGCCTGATACTCGCCAGCTGAGCCGCGCGACACCTGCCTGCTCATCTGCCTGATACTCGCCAGCTGAGCCGCGCGACACCTGCCTGCTCATCTGCCTGATACTCGCCAGCTGAGCCGCGCGACACCTGCCTGCTCATCTGCCTGATACTCGCCAGCTGAGCCGCGCGACACCTGCCTGCTCATCTGCCTGATACTCGCCAGCTGAGCCGCGACACCTGCCTGCTCATCTGCCTGATACTCGCCAGCTGAGCCGCGCGACACCTGCCTGCTCATCTGCCTGATACTCGCCAGCTGAGCCGCGCGACACCTGCCTGCTCATCTGCCTGATACTCGCCAGCTGAGCCGCGCGACACCTGCCTGCTCATCTGCCTGATACTCGCCAGCTGAGCCGCGCGACACCTGCCTGCTCATCTGCCTGATACTCGCCAGCTGAGCCGCGCGACACCTGCCTGCTCATCTGCCTGATACTCGCCAGCTGAGCCGCGCGACACCTGCCTGCTCATCTGCCTGATACTCGCCAGCTGAGCCGCGCGACACCTGCCTGCTCATCTGCCTGATACTCGCCAGCTGAGCCGCGCGACACCTGCCTGCTCATCTGCCTGATACTCGCCAGCTGAGCCGCGCGACACCTGCCTGCTCATCTGCCTGATACTCGCCAGCTGACCCCGCGACACCTGCCTGCTCATCTGCCTGATACTCGCCAGCTGAGCCGCGCGACACCTGCCTGCTCATCTGCCTGATACTCGCCAGCTGAGCCGCGCGACACCTGCCTGCTCATCTGCCTGATACTCGCCAGCTGAGCCGCGCGACACCTGCCTGCTCATCTGCCTGATACTCGCCAGCTGAGCCGCGCGACACCTGCCTGCTCATCTGCCTGATACTCGCCAGCTGAGCCGCGCGACACCTGCCTGCTCATCTGCCTGATACTCGCCAGCTGAGCCGCGCGACACCTGCCTGCTCATCTGCCTGATACTCGCCAGCTGAGCCGCGCGACACCTGCCTGCTCATCTGCCTGATACTCGCCAGCTGAGCCGCGCGACACCTGCCTGCTCATCTGCCTGATACTCGCCAGCTGAGCCGCGCGACACCTGCCTGCTCATCTGCCTGATACTCGCCAGCTGAGCCGCGCGACACCTGCCTGCTCATCTGCCTGATACTCGCCAGCTGAGCCGCGCGACACCTGCCTGCTCATCTGCCTGATACTCGCCAGCTGAGCCGCGCGACACCTGCCTGCTCATCTGCCTGATACTCGCCAGCTGAGCCGCGCGACACCTGCCTGCTCATCTGCCTGATACTCGCCAGCTGAGCCGCGCGACACCTGCCTGCTCATCTGCCTGATACTCGCCAGCTGAGCCGCGCGACACCTGCCTGCTCATCTGCCTGATACTCGCCAGCTGAGCCGCGCGACACCTGCCTGCTCATCTGCCTGATACTCGCCAGCTGAGCCGCGCGACACCTGCCTGCTCATCTGCCTGATACTCGCCAGCTGAGCCGCGCGACACCTGCCTGCTCATCTGCCTGATACTCGCCAGCTGAGCCGCGCGACACCTGCCTGCTCATCTGCCTGATACTCGCCAGCTGAGCCGCGCGACACCTGCCTGCTCATCTGCCTGATACTCGCCAGCTGAGCCGCGCGACACCTGCCTGCTCATCTGCCTGATACTCGCCAGCTGAGCCGCGCGACACCTGCCTGCTCATCTGCCTGATACTCGCCAGCTGAGCCGCGCGACACCTGCCTGCTCATCTGCCTGATACTCGCCAGCTGAGCCGCGCGACACCTGCCTGCTCATCTGCCTGATACTCGCCAGCTGAGCCGCGCGACACCTGCCTGCTCATCTGCCTGATACTCGCCAGCTGAGCCGCGCGACACCTGCCTGCTCATCTGCCTGATACTCGCCAGCTGAGCCGCGCGACACCTGCCTGCTCATCTGCCTGATACTCGCCAGCTGAGCCGCGCGACACCTGCCTGCTCATCTGCCTGATACTCGCCAGCTGAGCCGCGCGACACCTGCCTGCTCATCTGCCTGATACTCGCCAGCTGAGCCGCGCGACACCTGCCTGCTCATCTGCCTGATACTCGCCAGCTGAGCCGCGCGACACCTGCCTGCTCATCTGCCTGATACTCGCCAGCTGAGCCGCGCGACACCTGCCTGCTCATCTGCCTGATACTCGCCAGCTGAGCCGCGCGACACCTGCCTGCTCATCTGCCTGATACTCGCCAGCTGAGCCGCGCGACACCTGCCTGCTCATCTGCCTGATACTCGCCAGCTGAGCCGCGCGACACCTGCCTGCTCATCTGCCTGATACTCGCCAGCTGAGCCGCGCGACACCTGCCTGCTCATCTGCCTGATACTCGCCAGCTGAGCCGCGCGACACCTGCCTGCTCATCTGCCTGATACTCGCCAGCTGAGCCGCGCGACACCTGCCTGCTCATCTGCCTGATACTCGCCAGCTGAGCCGCGCGACACCTGCCTGCTCATCTGCCTGATACTCGCCAGCTGAGCCGCGCGACACCTGCCTGCTCATCTGCCTGATACTCGCCAGCTGAGCCGCGCGACACCTGCCTGCTCATCTGCCTGATACTCGCCAGCTGAGCCGCGCGACACCTGCCTGCTCATCTGCCTGATACTCGCCAGCTGAGCCGCGCGACACCTGCCTGCTCATCTGCCTGATACTCGCCAGCTGAGCCGCGCGACACCTGCCTGCTCATCTGCCTGATACTCGCCAGCTGAGCCGCGCGACACCTGCCTGCTCATCTGCCTGATACTCGCCAGCTGAGCCGCGCGACACCTGCCTGGTCATCTGCCTGATACTCGCCAGCTGAGCCGCGCGACACCTGCCTGCTCATCTGCCTGATACTCGCCAGCTGAGCCGCGCGACACCTGCCTGCTCATCTGCCTGATACTCGCCAGCTGAGCCGCGCGACACCTGCCTGCTCATCTGCCTGATACTCGCCAGCTGAGCCGCGCGACACCTGCCTGCTCATCTGCCTGATACTCGCCAGCTGAGCCCCGCGACACCTGCCTGCTCATCTGCCTGATACTCGCCAGCTGAGCCGCGCGACACCTGCCTGTTCATCTGCCTGATACTCGCCAGCTGAGCGCGACACCTGCCTGCTCATCTGCCTGATACTCGCCAGCTGAGCCGCGAGACACCTGCCTGCTCATCTGCCTGATACTCGCCAGCAGAGCCCCGCGACACCTGCCTGCTCATCTGCCTGATACTCGCCAGCTGAGCCGCGCGACACCTGCCTGCTCATCTGCCTGATACTCGCCAGCTGAGCCGCGCGACACCTGCCTGCTCATCTGCCTGATACTCGCCAGCTGAGCCGCGCGACACCTGCCTGCTCATCTGCCTGATACTCGCCAGCTGAGCCGCGCGACACCTGCCTGCTCATCTGCCTGATACTCGCCAGCTGAGCCAAGAGACACCTGCCTGCTCATCTGCCTGATGCTCGCCAGCTGAGCCGCGTGACACCTGACTACTCATCTGCCTGATATTCGCCAGCTGAGCCGCGCGACACCTGCCTGCTCATCTGCCTGATACTCGCCAGCTGAGCTGCACGAAACCTGCCTGCTCATCTGCCTGATACTCGCCAGCTGAGCCGCGCGACACCTGCCTGCTCATCTGCCTGATACTCGCCAGCTGAGCCGCGCGACACCTGCCTGCTCATCTGCCTGATACTCGCCAGCTGAGCCACGCGACACCTGCCTCCTCATCTGCCTGATACTCGCCAGCTGAGCCGCTGACACCTGCCTGCTCATCTGCCTGATACTCGCCAGCTCAGCCGCGCGACACCTGCCTGCTCATCTGCCTGATACTCGCCAGCTGAGCCGCGCGACACCTGCCTGCTCATCTGCCTGATACTCGCCAGCTGAGCCGCGCGACACCTGCCTGCTCATCTGCCTGATACTCGCCAGCTGAGCCGCGCGACACCTGCCTGCTCATCTGCCTGATACTCGCCAGCTGAGCCGCGCGACACCTGCCTGCTCATCTGCCTGATACTCGCCAGCTGAGCCGCGCGACACCTGCCTGCTCATCTGCCTGATACTCGCCAGCTGAGCCGCGCGACACCTGCCTGCTCATCTGCCTGATACTCGCCAGCTGAGCTCGCGACACCTGCCTGCTCATCTGCCTGATACTCGCCAGCTCAGCCGCGCGACACCTGCCTGCTCATCTGCCTGATACTCGCCAGCTGAGCCGCGCGACACCTGCCTGCTCATCTGCCTGATACTCGCCAGCTGAGCCGCGCGACACCTGCCTGCTCATCTGCCTGATACTCGCCAGCTGAGCCGCGCGACACCTGCCTGCTCATCTGCCTGATACTCGCCAGCTGAGCCGCGCGACACCTGCCTGCTCATCTGCCTGATACTCGCCAGCTGAGCCGCGCGACACCTGCCTGCTCATCTGCCTGATACTCGCCAGCTGAGCCGCGCGACACCTGCCTGCTCATCTGCCTGATACTCGCCAGCTGAGCCGCGCGACACCTGCCTGCTCATCTGCCTGATACTCGCCAGCTGAGTCCCGCGACACCTGCCTGCTCATCTGCCTGATACTCGCCAGCTGAGCCGCGCGACACCTGCCTGCTCATCTGCCTGATACTCGCCAGCTGAGCCGCGCGACACCTGCCTGCTCATCTGCCTGATACTCGCCAGCTGAGCCGCGCGACACCTGCCTGCTCATCTGCCTGATACTCGCCAGCTGAGCCGCGCGACACCTGCCTGCTCATCTGCCTGATACTCGCCAGCTGAGCCGCGCGACTCGTGCCTGCTCATCTGCCTGATACTCGCCAGCTGAGCTCGCGACACCTGCCTGCTCATCTGCCTGATACTCGCCAGCTGAGCCCCGCGACACCTGCCTGCTCATCTGCCTGATACTCGCCAGCTGAGCCGCGCGACACCTGCCTGCTCATCTGCCTGATACTCGCCAGCTGAGCCGCGCGACACCTGCCTGCTCATCTGCCTGATACTCGCCAGCTGAGCCGCGCGACACCTGCCTGCTCATCTGCCTGATACTCGCCAGCTGAGCCGCGACACCTGCCTGCTCATCTGCCTGATACTCGCCAGCTGAGCCGCGCGACACCTGCCTGCTCATCTGCCTGATACTCGCCAGCTGAGCCGCGCGACACCTGCCTGCTCATCTGCCTGATACTCGCCAGCTGAGCCGCGCGACACCTGCCTGCTCATCTGCCTGATACTCGCCAGCTGAGCCGCGCGACACCTGCCTGCTCATCTGCCTGATACTCGCCAGCTGAGCCGCGCGACACCTGCCTGCTCATCTGCCTGATACTCGCCAGCTGAGCCGCGCGACACCTGCCTGCTCATCTGCCTGATACTCGCCAGCTGAGCCGCGACACCTGCCTGCTCATCTGCCTGATACTCGCCAGCTGAGCGGCGCGACACCTGCCTGCTCATCTGCCTGATACTCGCCAGCTGAGCCCGCGACACCTGCCTGCTCATCTGCCTGATACTCGCCAGCTGAGCCGCGCGACACCTGCCTGCTCATCTGCCTGATACTCGCCAGCTGAGCCGTGCGACACCTGCCTGCTCATCTGCCTGATACTCGCCAGCTGAGCCGCGCGACACCTGCCTGCTCATCTGCCTGATACTCGCCAGCTGAGCCGCGCGACACCTGCCTGCTCATCTGCCTGATACTCGCCAGCTGAGCCGCGCGACACCTGCCTGCTCATCTGCCTGATACTCGCCAGCTGAGCCGCGCGACACCTGCCTGCTCATCTGCCTGATACTCGCCAGCTGAGCCGCGCGACACCTGCCTGCTCATCTGCCTGATACTCGCCAGCTGAGCCGCGCGACACCTGCCTGCTCATCTGCCTGATACTCGCCAGCTGAGCCGCGCGACACCTGCCTGCTCATCTGCCTGATACTCGCCAGCTGAGCCGCGCGACACCTGCCTGCTCATCTGCCTGATACTCGCCAGCTGAGCCGCGCGACACCTGCCTGCTCATCTGCCTGATACTCGCCAGCTGAGCCGCGCGACACCTGCCTGCTCATCTGCCTGATACTCGCCAGCTGAGCCGCGCGACACCTGCCTGCTCATCTGCCTGATACTCGCCAGCTGAGCCGCGCGACACCTGCCTGCTCATCTGCCTGATACTCGCCAGCTGAGCCGCGCGACACCTGCCTGCTCATCTGCCTGATACCAGCTGAGCCGCGCGACACCTGCCTGCTAATCTGCCTGATACTCGCCAGCTGAGCCGCGCGACACCTGCCTGCTCATCTGCCTGATACTCGCCAGCTGAGCCGCGCGACACCTGCCTGCTCATCTGCCTGATACTCGCCAGCTGAGCCGCGCGACACCTGCCTGCTCATCTGCCTGATACTCGCCAGCTGAGCCGCGCGACACCTGCCTGCTCATCTGCCTGATACTCGCCAGCTGAGCCGCGACACCTGCCTGCTCATCTGCCTGATACTCGCCAGCTGAGCCCGCGACACCTGCCTGCTCATCTGCCTGATACTCGCCAGCTGAGCCGCGCGACACCTGCCTGCTCATCTGCCTGATACTCACCAGCTGAGCCGCGCGACACCTGCCTGCTCATCTGCCTGATATTCGCCAGCTGAGCCACGCGACACCTGCCTGCTCATCTGCCTGATACTCGCCAGCTGAGCCCGCGACACCTGCCTGCTCATCTGCCTGATACTCGCCAGCTGAGGCGCGCGACACCTGCCTGCTCATCTGCCTGATACTCGCCAGCTGAGCCCCGCGACACCTGCCTGCTCATCTGCCTGATACTCGCCAGCTGAGCCGCGCGACACCTGCCTGCTCATCTGCCTGATACTCGCCAGCTGAGCCGCGCGACACCTGCCTGCTCATCTGCCTGATACTCGCCAGCTGAGCCGCGCGACACCTGCCTGCTCATCTGCCTGATACTCGCCAGCTGAGCCGCGCGACACCTGCCTGCTCATCTGCCTGATACTCGCCAGCTGAGCCGCGCGACACCTGCCTGCTCATCTGCCTGATACTCGCCAGCTGAGCCGCGCGACACCTGCCTGCTCATCTGCCTGATACTCGCCAGCTGAGCCGCGCGACACCTGCCTGCTCATCTGCCTGATACTCGCCAGCTGAGCCGCGCGACACCTGCCTGCTCATCTGCCTGATACTCGCCAGCTGAGCCGCGCGACACCTGCCTGCTCATCTGCCTGATACTCGCCAGCTGAGCCGCGCGACACCTGCCTGCTCATCTGCCTGATACTCGCCAGCTGAGCCGCGCGACACCTGCCTGCTCATCTGCCTGATACTCGCCAGCTGAGCCGCGCGACACCTGCCTGCTCATCTGCCTGATACTCGCCAGCTGAGCCGCGACACCTGCCTGCTCATCTGCCTGATACTCGCCAGCTGAGCCGCGCGACACCTGCCTGCTCATCTGCCTGATACTCGCCAGCTGAGCCGCGCGACACCTGCCTGCTCATCTGCCTGATACTCGCCAGCTGAGCCGCGCGACACCTGCCTGCTCATCTGCCTGATACTCGCCAGCTGAGCCGCGCGACACCTGCCTGCTCATCTGCCTGATACTCGCCAGCTGAGCCGCGCGACACCTGCCTGCTCATCTGCCTGATACTCGCCAGCTGAGCCGCGCGACACCTGCCTGCTCATCTGCCTGATACTCGCCAGCTGAGCCGCGCGACACCTGCCTGCTCATCTGCCTGATACTCGCCA